>NW_028128030.1:0-2000 GCF_965231255.1 Vanellus vanellus
TGGAGAGAGAAATTTGGGGGGTTGGGGGGATTTGGGGGGTCCGGGGGGGGGGGGAAATGAGGGATTTGGGGGTTCAAGGGGGGAATTTTGGGGTTTTGGGGGGATTGGGGGGCCTACAATGGGGTTTTGGGGTGAAAATGAGGGGTTTAGGGGCAATTTGGGATGAAAATGGGGGATTTTGGCCTTCCAGGGTGATATTTTGAGGTAAAAATGAAGGATTGGGGTCAATTTGGGGGTCGTGGGGGATTTGGGGTGAAAACGAGGGATTTGGGGGTTCAGGGGGTAGTTGGGGGGGGGGGGGGAGGCTGTGGGGTCCCGGGTGGGGTTTTGGGGGGTGAAAATGAGGGGTTTGGGGGTTCAGGGGCAATTTGGGTGAAAATGGGGGATTTGGGGGTTCTAAGGTGGCGTTTGGGAGTAAAAATGAGGGATTTGGGGTAAATTTGGGGGTTCGGGGGGGTTGGGGGGGATCCAGGGTGGGGGGGTTGGGGTAAAAATGAGAGATTTGGGGGTTCAGGGGGTAGTTGGGGGGGGGGGAAGGCTGTGGGGTCCAGGGTGGGGTTTTTGGGGTGAAAATGAGGGGTTTGGGGGTTCAGGGGCAATTTGGGTGAAAATGGGGGATTTGGGGGTTCTAAGGTGGTGTTTGGGAGTAAAAATGAGGGATTTGGGGTAAATTTGGGGGTTCGGGGGGGTTGGGGGGGGTCGGGGTGAAAATGAGGGATTTGGGGGTTCAGGAGGGGAACTTGAGGGTTTTGGGGGGTTGAAAATGAGGTTTTGGGGGTTGAGGAGGAATTTGGGATGAAAATGGGGGATTTTGGTCTTCAGGGTGATATTTTGAGATAAAAATGAAGGATTTGGGGTCAATTTGGGGGTTGTGGGGGATTTTGGGGTGAAAACGAGGGATTTGGGGGGGCGAGGGGTAGTTGGGGGGGGGGGGAGGCTGTGGGGTTCCGGGTGGGGTTTTGGGGGGTGAAAATGAGGGGTTTGGGGGTTCAGGGGCAATTTGGGGTGAAAATGGGGGATTTGGGGGTTCTAAGGTGGCGCTTTGGGAGTAAAAATGAGGGATTTGGGGTCAATTTGGGGGTTCGGGGGGGTTGGGGGGGTCCAGGGTGGGGGATTTGGGGTAAAATGAGGAATTTGGGGGTTCAGGAGGGGAACTTGGGGTTTGGGGGGTTGAGGAGGAATTTGGGATGAAAATGGGGGATTTTGGTCTTCCAGGGTGATATTTTGAGATAAAAATGAGGGATTTGGGTCAATTTGGGGGTTCGGGGGGGTTGGGGAGGTCCAGGGTGGGGGATTTGGGGTAAAAATGAGAGATTTGGGGGTTCAGGGGGTAGTTGGGGGGGGGGGGGAGGCTGTGGGGTCCCGGGTGGGATTTTGGGGCTGAAAATGAGGGGTTTGGGGGGTTCCGGGAAAATTTGGGGCTTCCAGGGGGCGTGGGGGAGTCCCTGATGGTGTTTTGGGGGAAAATGGGGATTTGGGGGTGCTGACCCCCCCTCGGGACAGGGGGGGCGGTGCTCATTTTCGAGGTGGAGCTGCTGAAGATCGAGCGGCGGCCGGAGCTCTAATGGGGGGGGGGGGGGCGCCCCCCAAAATCGGGGGGTCCCCCTCCACTTCAGTGGGGGTCCCCATAAATCAGGGTGACCCCCAAAAATCACGGGGGGGGGTGTCCACCCCCCAGAATGTGCTGGGTTCCCCCCCCCCCCCCCCACTTTGATGTGGGACCTGGGGGACCCCCTGATTTTTTTGGGGGGGGGGGTGGGGTGGGGGCGTTCCCTAAATTTTGGGGCAATAAACAGCCAGATTGGAGCTTCCTGTGGTGGGTGAGTGTTGGGGGGGGAGGGGGAAGACCCCATTTTGGGGGGAGGGGTGACCGGGGGGGGGGGGGGGGTGTCAAAAGCGAACCCCAAAATGTCAAATCTCCGTTTATTAAATCCATATAAAAACAACCCCAAAACTCACCGAAAAAAAAAAATTAAAAAAAAGCTAAAAAAAGCCACCCC
>NW_028128029.1:0-100243 GCF_965231255.1 Vanellus vanellus
ATTTGAAAGAGTTCCAGGAAGCAGTGATAACCAGCATCACTTTTCCCCGCTGGCACCTTTGCTGTGGCAGCAAAACCTGGACGTTTGTCTTTTTTGCTCCGGAGGCTGCCGAAAGCGAAAACAGGTGCTTTTGAGGATGGAGTCCGCAGGAAAGCAGAGAGGGCCAAATTGTCTGGGGCATTTGAAAGGGTTCCAGGAGGCAGTGAGAACCAGCATTACGTTTCCCCGATGGCACCTTTGCTGTGGCAGCAAAAGCTGGACGTTTGTCTTCTTTGCTCCGGAGGCTGCCGAAAGTGAAAAAGGTGCTTTTGAGGATGGAGTCCGCAGGAAAGCAGAGAGGGCCAAATTGTCTGTGGCATTTGAAGAGGTTCCAGGAGGCAATGAAGACCAGCATTACTTTTCCCCGCTGGCACCTTTGCTGTGGCAGCAAAACGTGGACGTTTGTCTTTTTTGGTCCGGAGGCTGCCGAAAGCGAAAACAGGTGCTTTTGAGGATGGAGTCCGCAGGAAAGCAGAGAGGGCCAAATTGTCTGTGGCATTTGAAAGAGTTCCAGGAAGCAGTGATAACCAGCATTACTTTTCCCCACTGGCACCTTTGCTGTGGCAGCAAAAGCTGGACGTTTGTCTTTTTTGCTCCGGAGGCTGCCGAAAGCGAAAACAGGTGCTTTTGAGGATGGAGTCCGCAGGAAAGCAGAGAGGGCCAAATTGTCTGGGGCATTTGAAAGGGTTCCAGGAGACAGTGAGAACCAGCATTACTTTTCCCCGCTGGCGCCTTTGCTGTGGCAGCAAATACTGGACGTTTGTCTTTTTTGCTCCTGAGGTTTCCAAAAGCGAAAACAGGTGCTTTTGAGGATGGAGTCCGCAGGAAAGCAGAGAGAGCCAAATTGTCTGGGGCATTTGAAAGAGTTCCAGGAGGCAATGAGGACCAGCATCACTTTTCCCCGCTGGCACCTTTGCTGTGGCAGCAAAAGCTGGACGTTTGTCTTTTTTGCTCCGGAGGTTGCCGAAAGCGAAAACAGGTGCTTTTGAGGATGGAGTCCGCAGGAAAGCAGAGAGCGCCAAATTGTCTGGGGCATTTGAAAGAGTTCCAGGAGGCAGTGAGAACCAGCATTACTTTTCCCCGCTGGCACCTTTGCTGTGGCAGCAAAACGTGGACGTTTGTCTTTTTTGCTCCGGAGGTTGCCGAAAGCGAAAACAGGTGCTTTTGAGGATGGAGTCCGCAGGAAAGCAGAGAGGACCAAATTGTCTGTGGCATTTGAAAGTGTTCCAGGAGGCAGTGAGAACCAGCATTACTTTTCCCCGCTGCCACCTTTGCTGTAACAGCAAAAGCTGGACGTTTGTCTTCTTTGCTCCGGAGGTTGCCGAAAGCGAAAACAGGTGCTTTTGAGGATGGAGTCCGCAGGAAAGCAGAGAGGGTCAAATTGTCTGGGGCATTTGAAGAGGTTCCAGGAGGCAGTGAGAACCAGCATCACTTTTCCCCGCTGGCACCTTTGCTGTGGCAGTAAAACGTGGACCTTTGTCTTTTTTGCTACGGAGGCTGCCGAAAGCGAAAACAGGTGCTTTTGAGGATGGAGTCCGCAGGAAAGCAGAGAGGGCCAAATTGTCTGTGGCATTTGAAAGAGTTCCAGGAAGCAGTGATAACCAGCATCACTTTTCCCCGCTGGCACCTTTGCTGTGGCAGCAAAACCTGGCCGTTTGTCTTTTTTGCTCCGGAGGCTGCCGAAATCGAAAACAGGTTCTTTTGAGGATGGAGTCCGCAGGAAAGCAGAGAGGGCCAAATTGTCTGGGGCATTTGAAAGGGTTCCAGGAGGCAGTGAGAACCAGCATTACTTTCCCGCTGGCACCTTTGCTGTGGCAGCAAAAGCTGGACGTTTGTCTTTTTTGCTCCTGAGGTTTCCAAAAGCGAAAACAGGTGCTTTTGAGGATGGAGTCCGCAGGAAAGCAGAGAGGGCCAAATTGTCTGGGGCATTTGAAGAGGTTCCAGGAGGCAATGAAGACCAGCATTACTTTTCCCCGCTGGCACCTTTGCTGTGGCAGCAAAACGTGGACGTTTGTCTTTTTTGGTCCGGAGGCTGCCGAAAGCGAAAACAGGTGCTTTTGAGGATGGAGTCCGCAGGAAAGCAGAGAGGGCCAAATTGTCTGTGGCATTTGAAGAGGTTCCAGGAGGCAATGAGGACCAGCATCACTTTTCCCCGCTGGCACCTTTGCTGTGGCAGCAAAACCTGGACGTTTGATTTTTTTGCTCCGGAGGTTGCCGAAAGCGAAAACAGGTTCTTTTGAGGATGGAGTCCGCAGGAAAGCAGAGAGGGCCAAATTGTCTGGGGCATTTGAAAGAGTTCCAGGAGGCAGTGAGAACCAGCATTACTTTTCCCCGCTGGCGCCTTTGCTGTGGCAGCAAATACTGGACGTTTGTCTTTTTTGCTCCTGAGGTTGCCGAAAGCTAAAACAGGTGCTTTTGAGGATGGAGTCCGCAGGAAAGCAGAGAGAGCCAAATTGTCTGGGGCATTTGAAAGAGTTCCAGGAGGCAATGAGGACCAGCATCACTTTTCCCCGCTGGCACCTTTGCTGTGGCAGCAAAAGCTGGACGTTTGTCTTTTTTGCTCCGGAGTTTGCCGAAAGCGAAAACAGGTGCTTTTGAGGATGGAGTCCGCAGGAAAGCAGAGAGCGCCAAATTGTCTGGGGCATTTGAAAGAGTTCCAGGAGGCAGTGAGAACCAGCATTACTTTTCCCCGCTGGCACCTTTGCTGTGGCAGCAAAACCTGGACGTTTGACTTTTTTGCTCCGGAGGTTGCCGAAATCGAAAACAGGTGCTTTTGAGGATGGAGTCCGCAGGAAAGCAGAGATGGTCAAATTGTCTGGGGCATTTGAAGAGGTTCCAGGAGGCAGTGAGAACCAGCATTACTTTTCCCCGCTGGCACCTTTGCTGTGGCAGTAAAACGTGGACGTTTGTCTTTTTTGCTACGGAGGCTGCCGAAAGCGGAAAACAGGTGCTTTTGAGGATGGAGTCCGCAGGAAAGCAGAGAGGGCCAAATTGTCTGTGGCATTTGAAAGAGTTCCAGGAAGCAGTGATAACCAGCATCACTTTTCCCCGCTGGCACCTTTGCTGTGGCAGCAAAACCTGGACGTTTGTCTTTTTTGCTCCGGAGGCTGCCGAAATCGAAAAACAGGTGCTTTGAGGATGGAGTCCGCAGGAAAGCAGAGAGGGCCAAATTGTCTGGGGCATTGAAAGGGTTCCAGGAGGCAGTGAGAACCAGCATTACTTTTCCCCGCTGGCACCTTTGCTGTGGCAGCAAAAGCTGGACGTTTGTCTTTTTGCTCCTGAGGTTTCCAAAAGCGAAAACAGGTGCTTTTGAGGATGGAGTCCGCAGGAAAGCAGAGAGGGCCAAATTGTCTGGGGCATTTGAAGAGGTTCCAGGAGGCAATGAAGACCAGCATTACTTTTCCCCGCTGGCACCTTTGCTGTGGCAGCAAAACGTGGACGTTTTTCTTTTTTGGTCCGGAGGCTGCCGAAAGCGAAAACAGGTGCTTTTGAGGATGGAGTCCGCAGGAAAGCAGAGAGGACCAAATTGTCTGGGGCATTTGAAAGGGTTTCCAGGAGGCAGTGAGACCCAGCATTACTTTCCCCGCTGCCACCTTTGCTGTGGCAGCAAAAGCTGGACGTTTGTCTTCTTTGCTCCGGAGGTTGCCGAAAGCGAAAACAGGTGCTTTTGAGGATGGAGTCCGCAGGAAAGCAGAGAGGGCCAAATTGTCTGGGGCATTTGAAGAGGTTCCAGGAGGCAGTGAGAACCAGCATTACTTTTCCCCGCTGGCACCTTTGCTGTGGCAGCAAAAGCTGGACGTTTGTCTTTTTTGCTCCGGAGGCTGCCGAAAGCGAAAACAGGTGCTTTTGAGGATGGAGTCCGCAGGAAAGCAGAGAGGGCCAAATTGTCTGTGGCATTTGAAGAGGTTCCAGGAGGCAATGAGGACCAGCATCACTTTTCCCCGCTGGCACCTTTGCTGTGGCAGCAAAAGCTGGACGTTTGTCTTTTTTGCTCCTGAGGTTTCCAAAAGCGAAAACAGGTGCTTTTGAGGATGGAGTCCGCAGGAAAGCAGAGAGGGCCAAATTGTCTGTGGCATTTGAAGAGGTTCCAGGAGGCAATGAAGACCAGCATTACTTTTCCCCGCTGGCACCTTTGCTGTGGCAGCAAAACGTGGACGTTTGTCTTTTTTGGTCCGGAGGCTGCCGAAAGCGAAAACAGGTGCTTTTGAGGATGGAGTCCGCAGGAAAGCAGAGAGGGCCAAATTGTCTGTGGCATTTTAAAGAGTTCCAGGAAGCAGTGATAACCAGCATTACTTTTCCCCGCTGGCACCTTTGCTGTGGCAGCAAAAGCTGGACGTTTGTCTTCTTTGCTCCGGAGGCTGCCGAAAGCGAAAACAGGTGCTTTTGAGGATGGAGTCCGCAGGAAAGCAGAGAGGGCCAAATTGTCTGGGGCATTTGAAAGGGTTCCAGGAGACAGTGAGAACCAGCATTACTTTTCCCCGCTGGCGCCTTTGCTGTGGCAGCAAAACGTGGACGTTTGTCTTTTTTGCTCCGGAGGTTGCCAAAAGAGAAAACAGGTGCTTATGAGGATGGAGTCCGCAGGATAGCAGAGAGAGCCAAATTGTCTGGGGCATTTGAAAGAGTTCCAGGAGGCAATGAGGACCAGCATCACTTTTCCCCGCTGGCACCTTTGCTGTGGCAGCAAAAGCTGGACGTTTGTCTTTTTTGCTCCGGAGGTTGCCGAAAGCGAAAACAGGTGCTTTTGAGGATGGAGTCCGCAGGAAAGCAGAGAGGACCAAATTGTCTGTGGCATTTGAAAGGGTTCCAGGAGGCAGTGAGAACCAGCATTACTTTTCCCTGGCACCTTTGCTGTGGCAGCAAAAGCTGGACGTTTGTCTTCTTTGCTCCGGAGGTTGCCGAAAGCGAAAACAGGTGCTTTTGAGGATGGAGTCCGCAGGAAAGCAGAGAGGGCCAAATTGTCTGGGGCATTTGAAGAGGTTCCAGGAGGCAGTGAGAACCAGCATTACTTTTCCCCTGCTGGCACCTTGCTGTGGCAGCAAACGTGGACGTTTGTCTTTTTGCTTACGGAGGCTGCCGAAAGCGAAAACAGGTGCTTTTGAGGATGGAGTTCCGCAGGAAAGCAGAGAGGGCCAAATTGGTCTGTGGCATTGAAAGAGTTCCAGGAAGCAGTGATAACCAGCATCACTTTTCCCTGCTGGCGCCTTTGCTGTGGCAGCAAAACCTGGACGTTTGTCTTTTTTGCTCCGGAGGCTGCCGAAAGCGAAACAGGTGCTTTGAGGATGGAGTCCGCAGGAAAGCAGAGAGGGCCAAATTGTTCTGGGGCATTTGAAAGGGTTCCAGGAGGCAGTGAGAACCACCATTACTTTTCCCCGGCTGGCACCTTTGCTGTGGCAGCAAAGCTGGACGTTTGTCTTTTTTGCCTCCTAAGGTTTCCAAAAGCTAAAACAGGTGCTTTTGAGGATGGAGTCCGCAGGAAAGCAGAGAGTGCCAAATTGTCTGTGACATTTGAAGAAGTTCCAGGAGGCAGTGAGAACCAGCATTACTTTTCCCCGCTGGCACCTTTGCTGTGGCAGCAAAGCTGCACGATTGTCTTTTTGCTCCGGAGGTTGCCGAAGCGAAAACAGGTGCTTTTGAGGATGGAGTCCGCAGGAAAGCAGAGAGGGCCAAATTGTCTGCGGCATTTGAAGAGGTTCCAGGAGGCAATGAAGACCAGCATTACTTTTCCGCTGGCACCTTTGCTGTGGCAGCAAAACGTGGACGTTTGTCTTTTTGGTCCGGAGGCTGCCGAAAGCGAAAACAGGTGCTTATGAGGATGGAGTCCGCAGGAAAGCCAGAGAGGGCCAAATTGTCTGTGGCATTTGAAAGAGTTCCAGGAAGCAGTGATAACCAGCATTACTTTCCCCGCTGGCACCTTTGCTGTGGCAGCAAACGTGGACGTTTGTCTTTTTTGCTCCGGAGGTTGCCGAAAGCGAAAACAGGTGCTTTTGAGGATGGAGTCCGCAGGAAAGCAGAGATGGCCAAATTGTCTGGGGCATTTGAAAGAGTTCCAGGAGGCAGTGAGAACCAGCATTACTTTTCCCCGCTGGCACCTTTGCTGTGGCAGCAAAACCTGGACGTTTGACTTTTTTGCTCCGGAGGTTGCCGAAAGCGAAAACAGGTGCTTTTGAGGATGGAGTCCGCAGGAAAGCAGAGAGGGCCAAATTGTCTGGGGCATTTGAAAGGGTTCCAGGAGACAGTGAGAACCAGCATTACTTTTCCCCGCTGGCACCTTTGCTGTGGCAGCAAAAGCTGGACGTTTGTCTTTTTTGCTCCGGAGGCTGCCGAAAGCGAAAACAGGTGCTTTTGAGGATGGAGTCCGCAGGAAAGCAGAGAGGGCCAAATTGTCTGTGGCATTTGAAGAGGTTCCAGGAGGCAATGAGGACCAGCATCACTTTTCCCCGCTGGCACCTTTGCTGTGGCAGCAAAAGCTGGACGTTTGTCTTTTTTGCTCCTGAGGTTTCCAAAAGCGAAAACAGGTGCTTTTGAGGATGGAGTCCGCAGGAAAGCAGAGAGGGCCAAATTGTCTGTGGCATTTGAAGAGGTTCCAGGAGGCAATGAAGACCAGCATTACTTTTCCCCGCTGGCACCTTTGCTGTGGCAGCAAAACGTGGACGTTTGTCTTTTTTGGTACGGAGGCTGCCGAAAGCGAAAACAGGTGCTTTTGAGGATGGAGTCCGCATGAAAGCAGAGAGGGCCAAATTGTCTGGGGCATTTGAAAGGGTTCCAGGAGACAGTGAGAACCAGCATTACTTTTCCCTGCTGGCGCCTTTGCTGTGGCAGCAAATACTGGACGTTTGTCTTTTTTGCTCCTGAGGTTGCCAAAAGAGAAAACAGGTGCTTATGAGGATGGAGTCCGCAGGATAGCAGAGAGAGCCAAATTGTCGTGGGCATTTGAAAGAGTTCCAGGAGGCAATGAGGACCAGCATCACTTTTCCCCGCTGGCACCTTTGCTGTGGCAGCAAAAGCTGGACGTTTGTCTTTTTTGCTCCGGAGGCTGCCGAAAGCGAAAACAGGTGCTTTTGAGGATGGAGTCCGCAGGAAAGCAGAGAGGACCAAATTGTCTGTGGCATTTGAAAGGGTTCCAGGAGGCAGTGAGAACCAGCATTACTTTTCCCCGCTGGCACCTTTGCTGTGGCAGCAAAACATGGACGTTTGTCTTTTTTGCTCCTGAGGTTGCCGAAAGCGAAAACAGGTGCTTTTGAGGATGGAGTCCGCAGGAAAGCAGAGAGTGCCAAATTGACTGTGGCATTTGAAGAAGTTCCAGGAGGCAGTGAGGACCAGCATTACTTTTCCACGCTGGCACCTTTGCTGTGGCAGCAAAACCTGGACGTTTGTCTTTTTTGCTCCGGAGGTTGCCGAAAGCGAAAACAGGTGCTTTTGAGGATGGAGTCCGCAGGAAAGCAGAGATGGTCAAATTGTCTGGGGCATTTGAAGAGGTTCCAGGAGGCAGTGAGAACCAGCATTACTTTTCCCCGCTGGCACCTTTGCTGTGGCAGTAAAACCTGGACGTTTGTCTTTTTTGCTCCGGAGGCTGCCGAAATCGAAAACAGGTGCTTTTGAGGATGGAGTCCGCAGGAAAGCAGAGAGGGCCAAATTGTCTGGGGCATTTGAAAGGGTTCCAGGAGGCAGTGAGAACCAGCATTACTTTTCCCCGCTGGCACCTTTGCTGTGGCAGCAAAAGCTGGACGTTTGTCTTTTTTGCTCCTGAGGTTTCCAAAAGCGAAAACAGGTGCTTTTGAGGATGGAGTCCGCAGGAAAGCAGAGAGGGCCAAATTGTCTGGGGCATTTGAAGAGGTTCCAGGAGGCAATGAAGACCAGCATTACTTTTCCCCGCTGGCACCTTTGCTGTGGCAGCAAAACGTGGACGTTTTTCTTTTTTGGTCCGGAGGCTGCCGAAAGCGAAAACAGGTGCTTTTGAGGATGGAGTCCGCAGGAAAGCAGAGAGGACCAAATTGTCTGGGGCATTTGAAAGGGTTCCAGGAGGCAGTGAGACCCAGCATTACTTTTCCCCGCTGCCACCTTTGCTGTGGCAGCAAAAGCTGGACGTTTGTCTTCTTTGCTCCGGAGGTTGCCGAAAGCGAAAACAGGTGCTTTTGAGGATGGAGTCCGCAGGAAAGCAGAGAGGGCCAAATTGTCTGGGGCATTTGAAGAGGTTCCAGGAGGCAGTGAGAACCAGCATTACTTTTCCCCGCTGGCACCTTTGCTGTGGCAGCAAAAGCTGGACGTTTGTCTTTTTTGCTCCGGAGGCTGCCGAAAGCGAAAACAGGTGCTTTTGAGGATGGAGTCCGCAGGAAAGCAGAGAGGGCCAAATTGTCTGTGGCATTTGAAGAGGTTCCAGGAGGCAATGAGGACCAGCATCACTTTTCCCCGCTGGCACCTTTGCTGTGGCAGCAAAAGCTGGACGTTTGTCTTTTTTGCTCCTGAGGTTTCCAAAAGCGAAAACAGGTGCTTTTGAGGATGGAGTCCGCAGGAAAGCAGAGAGGGCCAAATTGTCTGTGGCATTTGAAGAGGTTCCAGGAGGCAATGAAGACCAGCATTACTTTTCCCCGCTGGCACCTTTGCTGTGGCAGCAAAACGTGGACGTTTGTCTTTTTTGGTCCGGAGGCTGCCGAAAGCGAAAACAGGTGCTTTTGAGGATGGAGTCCGCAGGAAAGCAGAGAGGGCCAAATTGTCTGTGGCATTTTAAAGAGTTCCAGGAAGCAGTGATAACCAGCATTACTTTTCCCCGCTGGCACCTTTGCTGTGGCAGCAAAAGCTGGACGTTTGTCTTCTTTGCTCCGGAGGCTGCCGAAAGCGAAAACAGGTGCTTTTGAGGATGGAGTCCGCAGGAAAGCAGAGAGTGCCAAATTGTCTGGGGCATTTGAAAGGGTTCCAGGAGACAGTGAGAACCAGCATTACTTTTCCCCGCTGGCGCCTTTGCTGTGGCAGCAAAACGTGGACGTTTGTCTTTTTTGCTCCGGAGGTTGCCAAAAGAGAAAACAGGTGCTTATGAGGATGGAGTCCGCAGGATAGCAGAGAGAGCCAAATTGTCTGGGGCATTTGAAAGAGTTCCAGGAGGCAATGAGGACCAGCATCACTTTTCCCCGCTGGCACCTTTGCTGTGGCAGCAAAAGCTGGACGTTTGTCTTTTTTGCTCCGGAGGTTGCCGAAAGCGAAAACAGGTGCTTTTGAGGATGGAGTCCGCAGGAAAGCAGAGAGGACCATATTGTCTGTGGCATTTGAAAGGGTTCCAGGAGGCAGTGAGAACCAGCATTACTTTTCCCCGCTGGCACCTTTGCTGTGGCAGCAAAAGCTGGACGTTTGTCTTCTTTGCTCCGGAGGTTGCCGAAAGCGAAAACAGGTGCTTTTGAGGATGGAGTCCGCAGGAAAGCAGAGAGGGCCAAATTGTCTGGGGCATTTGAAGAGGTTCCAGGAGGCAGTGAGAACCAGCATTACTTTTCCCCGCTGGCACCTTTGCTGTGGCAGCAAAACGTGGACGTTTGTCTTTTTTGCTACGGAGGCTGCCGAAAGCGAAAACAGGTGCTTTTGAGGATGGAGTCCGCAGGAAAGCAGAGAGGGCCAAATTGTCTGTGGCATTTGAAAGAGTTCCAGGAAGCAGTGATAACCAGCATCACTTTTCCCTGCTGGCGCCTTTGCTGTGGCAGCAAAACCTGGACGTTTGTCTTTTTTGCTCCGGAGGCTGCCGAAAGCGAAAACAGGTGCTTTTGAGGATGGAGTCCGCAGGAAAGCAGAGAGGGCCAAATTGTCTGGGGCATTTGAAAGGGTTCCAGGAGGCAGTGAGAACCACCATTACTTTTCCCCGCTGGCACCTTTGCTGTGGCAGCAAAAGCTGGACGTTTGTCTTTTTTGCTCCTAAGGTTTCCAAAAGCTAAAACAGGTGCTTTTGAGGATGGAGTCCGCAGGAAAGCAGAGAGTGCCAAATTGTCTGTGACATTTGAAGAAGTTCCAGGAGGCAGTGAGAACCAGCATTACTTTTCCCCGCTGGCACCTTTGCTGTGGCAGCAAAAGCTGCACGATTGTCTTTTTTGCTCCGGAGGTTGCCGAAAGCGAAAACAGGTGCTTTTGAGGATGGAGTCCGCAGGAAAGCAGAGAGGGCCAAATTGTCTGCGGCATTTGAAGAGGTTCCAGGAGGCAATGAAGACCAGCATTACTTTTCCCCGCTGGCACCTTTGCTGTGGCAGCAAAACGTGGACGTTTGTCTTTTTTGGTCCGGAGGCTGCCGAAAGCGAAAACAGGTGCTTTTGAGGATGGAGTCCGCAGGAAAGCAGAGAGGGCCAAATTGTCTGTGGCATTTGAAAGAGTTCCAGGAAGCAGTGATAACCAGCATTACTTTTCCCCGCTGGCACCTTTGCTGTGGCAGCAAAACGTGGACGTTTGTCTTTTTTGCTCCGGAGGTTGCCGAAAGCGAAAACAGGTGCTTTTGAGGATGGAGTCCGCAGGAAAGCAGAGATGGCCAAATTGTCTGGGGCATTTGAAAGAGTTCCAGGAGGCAGTGAGAACCAGCATTACTTTTCCCCGCTGGCACCTTTGCTGTGGCAGCAAAACCTGGACGTTTGACTTTTTTGCTCCGGAGGTTGCCGAAAGCGAAAACAGGTGCTTTTGAGGATGGAGTCCGCAGGAAAGCAGAGAGGGCCAAATTGTCTGGGGCATTTGAAAGGGTTCCAGGAGACAGTGAGAACCAGCATTACTTTTCCCCGCTGGCACCTTTGCTGTGGCAGCAAAAGCTGGACGTTTGTCTTTTTTGCTCCGGAGGCTGCCGAAAGCGAAAACAGGTGCTTTTGAGGATGGAGTCCGCAGGAAAGCAGAGAGGGCCAAATTGTCTGTGGCATTTGAAGAGGTTCCAGGAGGCAATGAGGACCAGCATCACTTTTCCCCGCTGGCACCTTTGCTGTGGCAGCAAAAGCTGGACGTTTGTCTTTTTTGCTCCTGAGGTTTCCAAAAGCGAAAACAGGTGCTTTTGAGGATGGAGTCCGCAGGAAAGCAGAGAGGGCCAAATTGTCTGTGGCATTTGAAGAGGTTCCAGGAGGCAATGAAGACCAGCATTACTTTTCCCCGCTGGCACCTTTGCTGTGGCAGCAAAACGTGGACGTTTGTCTTTTTTGGTACGGAGGCTGCCGAAAGCGAAAACAGGTGCTTTTGAGGATGGAGTCCGCATGAAAGCAGAGAGGGCCAAATTGTCTGGGGCATTTGAAAGGGTTCCAGGAGACAGTGAGAACCAGCATTACTTTTCCCTGCTGGCGCCTTTGCTGTGGCAGCAAATACTGGACGTTTGTCTTTTTTGCTCCTGAGGTTGCCAAAAGAGAAAACAGGTGCTTATGAGGATGGAGTCCGCAGGATAGCAGAGAGAGCCAAATTGTCGTGGGCATTTGAAAGAGTTCCAGGAGGCAATGAGGACCAGCATCACTTTTCCCCGCTGGCACCTTTGCTGTGGCAGCAAAAGCTGGACGTTTGTCTTTTTTGCTCCGGAGGCTGCCGAAAGCGAAAACAGGTGCTTTTGAGGATGGAGTCCGCAGGAAAGCAGAGAGGACCAAATTGTCTGTGGCATTTGAAAGGGTTCCAGGAGGCAGTGAGAACCAGCATTACTTTTCCCCGCTGGCACCTTTGCTGTGGCAGCAAAAGCTGGACGTTTGTCTTTTTTGCTCCGGAGGCTGCCGAAAGCGAAAACAGGTGCTTTTGAGGATGGAGTCCGCAGGAAAGCAGAGAGGGCCAAATTGTCTGTGGCATTTGAAGAGGTTCCAGGAGGCAATGAGGACCAGCATCACTTTTCCCCGCTGGCACCTTTGCTGTGGCAGCAAAAGCTGGACGTTTGTCTTTTTTGCTCCTGAGGTTTCCAAAAGCGAAAACAGGTGCTTTTGAGGATGGAGTCCGCAGGAAAGCAGAGAGGGCCAAATTGTCTGTGGCATTTGAAGAGGTTCCAGGAGGCAATGAAGACCAGCATTACTTTTCCCCGCTGGCACCTTTGCTGTGGCAGCAAAACGTGGACGTTTGTCTTTTTTGGTCCGGAGGCTGCCGAAAGCGAAAACAGGTGCTTTTGAGGATGGAGTCCGCAGGAAAGCAGAGAGGGCCAAATTGTCTGTGGCATTTTAAAGAGTTCCAGGAAGCAGTGATAACCAGCATTACTTTTCCCCGCTGGCACCTTTGCTGTGGCAGCAAAAGCTGGACGTTTGTCTTCTTTGCTCCGGAGGCTGCCGAAAGCGAAAACAGGTGCTTTTGAGGATGGAGTCCGCATGAAAGCAGAGAGGGCCAAATTGTCTGGGGCATTTGAAAGGGTTCCAGGAGACAGTGAGAACCAGCATTACTTTTCCCCGCTGGCGCCTTTGCTGTGGCAGCAAAACGTGGACGTTTGTCTTTTTTGCTCCGGAGGTTGCCAAAAGAGAAAACAGGTGCTTATGAGGATGGAGTCCGCAGGATAGCAGAGAGAGCCAAATTGTCTGGGGCATTTGAAAGAGTTCCAGGAGGCAATGAGGACCAGCATCACTTTTCCCCGCTGGCACCTTTGCTGTGGCAGCAAAAGCTGGACGTTTGTCTTTTTTGCTCCGGAGGTTGCCGAAAGCGAAAACAGGTGCTTTTGAGGATGGAGTCCGCAGGAAAGCAGAGAGGACCAAATTGTCTGTGGCATTTGAAAGGGTTCCAGGAGGCAGTGAGAACCAGCATTACTTTTCCCCGCTGGCACCTTTGCTGTGGCAGCAAAAGCTGGACGTTTGTCTTCTTTGCTCCGGAGGTTGCCGAAAGCGAAAACAGGTGCTTTTGAGGATGGAGTCCGCAGGAAAGCAGAGAGGGCCAAATTGTCTGGGGCATTTGAAGAGGTTCCAGGAGGCAGTGAGAACCAGCATTACTTTTCCCCGCTGGCACCTTTGCTGTGGCAGCAAAACGTGGACGTTTGTCTTTTTTGCTACGGAGGCTACCGAAAGCGAAAACAGGTGCTTTTGAGGATGGAGTCCGCAGGAAAGCAGAGAGGGCCAAATTGTCTGTGGCATTTGAAAGAGTTCCAGGAAGCAGTGATAACCAGCATCACTTTTCCCTGCTGGCGCCTTTGCTGTGGCAGCAAAACCTGGACGTTTGTCTTTTTTGCTCCGGAGGCTGCCGAAAGCGAAAACAGGTGCTTTTGAGGATGGAGTCCGCAGGAAAGCAGAGAGGGCCAAATTGTCTGTGGCATTTGAAAGGGTTCCAGGAGGCAGTGAGAACCAGCATTACTTTTCCCCGCTGGCACCTTTGCTGTGGCAGCAAAAGCTGGACGTTTGTCTTTTTTGCTCCGGAGGCTGCCGAAAGCGAAAACAGGTGCTTTTGAGGATGGAGTCCGCAGGAAAGCAGAGAGGGCCAAATTGTCTGTGGCATTTGAAGAGGTTCCAGGAGGCAATGAGGACCAGCATCACTTTTCCCCGCTGGCACCTTTGCTGTGGCAGCAAAAGCTGGACGTTTGTCTTTTTTGCTCCTGAGGTTTCCAAAAGCGAAAACAGGTGCTTTTGAGGATGGAGTCCGCAGGAAAGCAGAGAGGGCCAAATTGTCTGTGGCATTTGAAGAGGTTCCAGGAGGCAATGAAGACCAGCATTACTTTTCCCCGCTGGCACCTTTGCTGTGGCAGCAAAACGTGGACGTTTGTCTTTTTTGGTCCGGAGGCTGCCGAAAGCGAAAACAGGTGCTTTTGAGGATGGAGTCCGCAGGAAAGCAGAGAGGGCCAAATTGTCTGTGGCATTTTAAAGAGTTCCAGGAAGCAGTGATAACCAGCATTACTTTTCCCCGCTGGCACCTTTGCTGTGGCAGCAAAAGCTGGACGTTTGTCTTCTTTGCTCCGGAGGCTGCCGAAAGCGAAAACAGGTGCTTTTGAGGATGGAGTCCGCATGAAAGCAGAGAGGGCCAAATTGTCTGGGGCATTTGAAAGGGTTCCAGGAGACAGTGAGAACCAGCATTACTTTTCCCCGCTGGCGCCTTTGCTGTGGCAGCAAAACGTGGACGTTTGTCTTTTTTGCTCCGGAGGTTGCCAAAAGAGAAAACAGGTGCTTATGAGGATGGAGTCCGCAGGATAGCAGAGAGAGCCAAATTGTCTGGGGCATTTGAAAGAGTTCCAGGAGGCAATGAGGACCAGCATCACTTTTCCCCGCTGGCACCTTTGCTGTGGCAGCAAAAGCTGGACGTTTGTCTTTTTTGCTCCGTAGGTTGCCGAAAGCGAAAACAGGTGCTTTTGAGGATGGAGTCCGCAGGAAAGCAGAGAGGACCAAATTGTCTGTGGCATTTGAAAGGGTTCCAGGAGGCAGTGAGAACCAGCATTACTTTTCCCCGCTGGCACCTTTGCTGTGGCAGCAAAAGCTGGACGTTTGTCTTCTTTGCTCCGGAGGTTGCCGAAAGCGAAAACAGGTGCTTTTGAGGATGGAGTCCGCAGGAAAGCAGAGAGGGCCAAATTGTCTGGGGCATTTGAAGAGGTTCCAGGAGGCAGTGAGAACCAGCATTACTTTTCCCCGCTGGCACCTTTGCTGTGGCAGCAAAACGTGGACGTTTGTCTTTTTTGCTACGGAGGCTGCCGAAAGCGAAAACAGGTGCTTTTGAGGATGGAGTCCGCAGGAAAGCAGAGAGGGCCAAATTGTCTGTGGCATTTGAAAGAGTTCCAGGAAGCAGTGATAACCAGCATCACTTTTCCCTGCTGGCGCCTTTGCTGTGGCAGCAAAACCTGGACGTTTGTCTTTTTTGCTCCGGAGGCTGCCGAAAGCGAAAACAGGTGCTTTTGAGGATGGAGTCCGCAGGAAAGCAGAGAGGGCCAAATTGTCTGTGGCATTTGAAAGGGTTCCAGGAGGCAGTGAGAACCAGCATTACTTTTCCCCGCTGGCACCTTTGCTGTGGCAGCAAAAGCTGGACGTTTGTCTTTTTTGCTCCGGAGGCTGCCGAAAGCGAAAACAGGTGCTTTTGAGGATGGAGTCCGCAGGAAAGCAGAGAGGGCCAAATTGTCTGTGGCATTTGAAGAGGTTCCAGGAGGCAATGAGGACCAGCATCACTTTTCCCCGCTGGCACCTTTGCTGTGGCAGCAAAAGCTGGACGTTTGTCTTTTTTGCTCCTGAGGTTGCCGAAAGAGAAAACAGGTGCTTTTGAGGATGGAGTCCGCAGGAAAGCAGAGAGGGCCAAATTGTCTGTGGCATTTGAAGAGGTTCCAGGAGGCAATGAAGACCAGCATTACTTTTCCCCGCTGGCACCTTTGCTGTGGCAGCAAAACCTGGACGTTTGTCTTTTTTGCTCCGGAGGCTGCCGAAAGAGAAAACAGGTGCTTTTGAGGATGGAGTCCGCAGGAAAGCAGAGAGGGCCAAATTGTCTGTGGCATTTTAAAGAGTTCCAGGAAGCAGTGATAACCAGCATTACTTTTCCCCGCTGGCACCTTTGCTGTGGCAGCAAAAGCTGGACGTTTGTCTTCTTTGCTCCGGAGGCTGCCGAAAGCGAAAACAGGTGCTTTTGAGGATGGAGTCCGCATGAAAGCAGAGAGGGCCAAATTGTCTGGGGCATTTGAAAGGGTTCCAGGAGACAGTGAGAACCAGCATTACTTTTCCCCGCTGGCGCCTTTGCTGTGGCAGCAAAACGTGGACGTTTGTCTTTTTTGCTCCGGAGGTTGCCAAAAGAGAAAACAGGTGCTTATGAGGATGGAGTCCGCAGGATAGCAGAGAGAGCCAAATTGTCTGGGGCATTTGAAAGAGTTCCAGGAGGCAATGAGGACCAGCATCACTTTTCCCCGCTGGCACCTTTGCTGTGGCAGCAAAAGCTGGACGTTTGTCTTTTTTGCTCCGTAGGTTGCCGAAAGCGAAAACAGGTGCTTTTGAGGATGGAGTCCGCAGGAAAGCAGAGAGGACCAAATTGTCTGTGGCATTTGAAAGGGTTCCAGGAGGCAGTGAGAACCAGCATTACTTTTCCCCGCTGGCACCTTTGCTGTGGCAGCAAAAGCTGGACGTTTGTCTTCTTTGCTCCGGAGGTTGCCGAAAGCGAAAACAGGTGCTTTTGAGGATGGAGTCCGCAGGAAAGCAGAGAGGGCCAAATTGTCTGGGGCATTTGAAGAGGTTCCAGGAGGCAGTGAGAACCAGCATTACTTTTCCCCGCTGGCACCTTTGCTGTGGCAGCAAAACGTGGACGTTTGTCTTTTTTGCTACGGAGGCTGCCGAAAGCGAAAACAGGTGCTTTTGAGGATGGAGTCCGCAGGAAAGCAGAGAGGGCCAAATTGTCTGTGGCATTTGAAAGAGTTCCAGGAAGCAGTGATAACCAGCATCACTTTTCCCTGCTGGCGCCTTTGCTGTGGCAGCAAAACCTGGACGTTTGTCTTTTTTGCTCCGGAGGCTGCCGAAAGCGAAAACAGGTGCTTTTGAGGATGGAGTCCGCAGGAAAGCAGAGAGGGCCAAATTGTCTGGGGCATTTGAAAGGGTTCCAGGAGGCAGTGAGAACCACCATTACTTTTCCCCGCTGGCACCTTTGCTGTGGCAGCAAAAGCTGGACGTTTGTCTTTTTTGCTCCTAAGGTTTCCAAAAGCTAAAACAGGTGCTTTTGAGGATGGAGTCCGCAGGAAAGCAGAGAGTGCCAAATTGTCTGTGACATTTGAAGAAGTTCCAGGAGGCAGTGAGAACCAGCATTACTTTTCCCCGCTGGCACCTTTGCTGTGGCAGCAAAAGCTGCACGATTGTCTTTTTTGCTCCGGAGGTTGCCGAAAGCGAAAACAGGTGCTTTTGAGGATGGAGTCCGCAGGAAAGCAGAGAGGGCCAAATTGTCTGCGGCATTTGAAGAGGTTCCAGGAGGCAATGAAGACCAGCATTACTTTTCCCCGCTGGCACCTTTGCTGTGGCAGCAAAACGTGGACGTTTGTCTTTTTTGGTCCGGAGGCTGCCGAAAGCGAAAACAGGTGCTTTTGAGGATGGAGTCCGCAGGAAAGCAGAGAGGGCCAAATTGTCTGTGGCATTTGAAAGAGTTCCAGGAAGCAGTGATAACCAGCATTACTTTTCCCCGCTGGCACCTTTGCTGTGGCAGCAAAACGTGGACGTTTGTCTTTTTTGCTCCGGAGGTTGCCGAAAGCGAAAACAGGTGCTTTTGAGGATGGAGTCCGCAGGAAAGCAGAGATGGCCAAATTGTCTGGGGCATTTGAAGAGGTTCCAGGAGGCAGTGAGAACCAGCATTACTTTTCCCCGCTGGCACCTTTGCTGTGGCAGTAAAACGTGGACGTTTGTCTTTTTTGCTACGGAGGCTGCCGAAAGCGAAAACAGGTGCTTTTGAGGATGGAGTCCGCAGGAAAGCAGAGAGGGCCAAATTGTCTGGGGCATTTGAAAGAGTTCCAGGAGGCAGTGAGAACCAGCATTACTTTTCCCCGCTGGCACCTTTGCTGTGGCAGCAAAACCTGGACGTTTGACTTTTTTGCTCCGGAGGTTGCCGAAAGCGAAAACAGGTGCTTTTGAGGATGGAGTCCGCAGGAAAGCAGAGAGGGCCAAATTGTCTGGGGCATTTGAAAGGGTTCCAGGAGACAGTGAGAACCAGCATTACTTTTCCCCGCTGGCACCTTTGCTGTGGCAGCAAAAGCTGGACGTTTGTCTTTTTTGCTCCGGAGGCTGCCGAAAGCGAAAACAGGTGCTTTTGAGGATGGAGTCCGCAGGAAAGCAGAGAGGGCCAAATTGTCTGTGGCATTTGAAGAGGTTCCAGGAGGCAATGAGGACCAGCATCACTTTTCCCCGCTGGCACCTTTGCTGTGGCAGCAAAAGCTGGACGTTTGTCTTTTTTGCTCCTGAGGTTTCCAAAAGCGAAAACAGGTGCTTTTGAGGATGGAGTCCGCAGGAAAGCAGAGAGGGCCAAATTGTCTGTGGCATTTGAAGAGGTTCCAGGAGGCAATGAAGACCAGCATTACTTTTCCCCGCTGGCACCTTTGCTGTGGCAGCAAAACGTGGACGTTTGTCTTTTTTGGTCCGGAGGCTGCCGAAAGCGAAAACAGGTGCTTTTGAGGATGGAGTCCGCATGAAAGCAGAGAGGGCCAAATTGTCTGGGGCATTTGAAAGGGTTCCAGGAGACAGTGAGAACCAGCATTACTTTTCCCCGCTGGCGCCTTTGCTGTGGCAGCAAAACGTGGACGTTTGTCTTTTTTGCTCCGGAGGTTGCCAAAAGAGAAAACAGGTGCTTATGAGGATGGAGTCCGCAGGATAGCAGAGAGAGCCAAATTGTCTGGGGCATTTGAAAGAGTTCCAGGAGGCAATGAGGACCAGCATCACTTTTCCCCGCTGGCACCTTTGCTGTGGCAGCAAAAGCTGGACGTTTGTCTTTTTTGCTCCGGAGGTTGCCGAAAGCGAAAACAGGTGCTTTTGAGGATGGAGTCCGCAGGAAAGCAGAGAGGACCAAATTGTCTGTGGCATTTGAAAGGGTTCCAGGAGGCAGTGAGAACCAGCATTACTTTTCCCCGCTGGCACCTTTGCTGTGGCAGCAAAAGCTGGACGTTTGTCTTCTTTGCTCCGGAGGTTGCCGAAAGCGAAAACAGGTGCTTTTGAGGATGGAGTCCGCAGGAAAGCAGAGAGGGCCAAATTGTCTGGGGCATTTGAAGAGGTTCCAGGAGGCAGTGAGAACCAGCATTACTTTTCCCCGCTGGCACCTTTGCTGTGGCAGCAAAACGTGGACATTTGTCTTTTTTGCTACGGAGGCTGCCGAAAGCGAAAACAGGTGCTTTTGAGGATGGAGTCCGCAGGAAAGCAGAGAGGGCCAAATTGTCTGTGGCATTTGAAAGAGTTCCAGGAAGCAGTGATAACCAGCATCACTTTTCCCTGCTGGCGCCTTTGCTGTGGCAGCAAAACCTGGACGTTTGTCTTTTTTGCTCCGGAGGCTGCCGAAAGCGAAAACAGGTGCTTTTGAGGATGGAGTCCGCAGGAAAGCAGAGAGGGCCAAATTGTCTGGGGCATTTGAAAGGGTTCCAGGAGGCAGTGAGAACCACCATTACTTTTCCCCGCTGGCACCTTTGCTGTGGCAGCAAAAGCTGGACGTTTGTCTTTTTTGCTCCTAAGGTTTCCAAAAGCTAAAACAGGTGCTTTTGAGGATGGAGTCCGCAGGAAAGCAGAGAGTGCCAAATTGTCTGTGACATTTGAAGAAGTTCCAGGAGGCAGTGAGAACCAGCATTACTTTTCCCCGCTGGCACCTTTGCTGTGGCAGCAAAAGCTGCACGATTGTCTTTTTTGCTCCGGAGGTTGCCGAAAGCGAAAACAGGTGCTTTTGAGGATGGAGTCCGCAGGAAAGCAGAGAGGGCCAAATTGTCTGCGGCATTTGAAGAGGTTCCAGGAGGCAATGAAGACCAGCATTACTTTTCCCCGCTGGCACCTTTGCTGTGGCAGCAAAACGTGGACGTTTGTCTTTTTTGGTCCGGAGGCTGCCGAAAGCGAAAACAGGTGCTTTTGAGGATGGAGTCCGCAGGAAAGCAGAGAGGGCCAAATTGTCTGTGGCATTTGAAAGAGTTCCAGGAAGCAGTGATAACCAGCATTACTTTTCCCCGCTGGCACCTTTGCTGTGGCAGCAAAACGTGGACGTTTGTCTTTTTTGCTCCGGAGGTTGCCGAAAGCGAAAACAGGTGCTTTTGAGGATGGAGTCCGCAGGAAAGCAGAGATGGCCAAATTGTCTGGGGCATTTGAAAGAGTTCCAGGAGGCAGTGAGAACCAGCATTACTTTTCCCCGCTGGCACCTTTGCTGTGGCAGCAAAACCTGGACGTTTGACTTTTTTGCTCCGGAGGTTGCCGAAAGCGAAAACAGGTGCTTTTGAGGATGGAGTCCGCAGGAAAGCAGAGAGGGCCAAATTGTCTGGGGCATTTGAAAGGGTTCCAGGAGACAGTGAGAACCAGCATTACTTTTCCCCGCTGGCACCTTTGCTGTGGCAGCAAAAGCTGGACGTTTGTCTTTTTTGCTCCGGAGGCTGCCGAAAGCGAAAACAGGTGCTTTTGAGGATGGAGTCCGCAGGAAAGCAGAGAGGGCCAAATTGTCTGTGGCATTTGAAGAGGTTCCAGGAGGCAATGAGGACCAGCATCACTTTTCCCCGCTGGCACCTTTGCTGTGGCAGCAAAAGCTGGACGTTTGTCTTTTTTGCTCCTGAGGTTTCCAAAAGCGAAAACAGGTGCTTTTGAGGATGGAGTCCGCAGGAAAGCAGAGAGGGCCAAATTGTCTGTGGCATTTGAAGAGGTTCCAGGAGGCAATGAAGACCAGCATTACTTTTCCCCGCTGGCACCTTTGCTGTGGCAGCAAAACGTGGACGTTTGTCTTTTTTGGTACGGAGGCTGCCGAAAGCGAAAACAGGTGCTTTTGAGGATGGAGTCCGCATGAAAGCAGAGAGGGCCAAATTGTCTGGGGCATTTGAAAGGGTTCCAGGAGACAGTGAGAACCAGCATTACTTTTCCCTGCTGGCGCCTTTGCTGTGGCAGCAAATACTGGACGTTTGTCTTTTTTGCTCCTGAGGTTGCCAAAAGAGAAAACAGGTGCTTATGAGGATGGAGTCCGCAGGATAGCAGAGAGAGCCAAATTGTCGTGGGCATTTGAAAGAGTTCCAGGAGGCAATGAGGACCAGCATCACTTTTCCCCGCTGGCACCTTTGCTGTGGCAGCAAAAGCTGGACGTTTGTCTTTTTTGCTCCGGAGGCTGCCGAAAGCGAAAACAGGTGCTTTTGAGGATGGAGTCCGCAGGAA
The DNA here is from genome assembly GCF_965231255.1 of Vanellus vanellus. Taxonomy (NCBI): domain Eukaryota; kingdom Metazoa; phylum Chordata; class Aves; order Charadriiformes; family Charadriidae; genus Vanellus; species Vanellus vanellus. The sequence goes on from NW_028128029.1 coordinate 20,724, forward strand.
AGCAGAGAGGACCAAATTGTCTGTGGCATTTGAAAGGGTTCCAGGAGGCAGTGAGAACCAGCATTACTTTTCCCCGCTGGCACCTTTGCTGTGGCAGCAAAAGCTGGACGTTTGTCTTTTTTGCTCCGGAGGCTGCCGAAAGCGAAAACAGGTGCTTTTGAGGATGGAGTCCGCAGGAAAGCAGAGAGGGCCAAATTGTCTGTGGCATTTGAAGAGGTTCCAGGAGGCAATGAGGACCAGCATCACTTTTCCCCGCTGGCACCTTTGCTGTGGCAGCAAAAGCTGGACGTTTGTCTTTTTTGCTCCTGAGGTTTCCAAAAGCGAAAACAGGTGCTTTTGAGGATGGAGTCCGCAGGAAAGCAGAGAGGGCCAAATTGTCTGTGGCATTTGAAGAGGTTCCAGGAGGCAATGAAGACCAGCATTACTTTTCCCCGCTGGCACCTTTGCTGTGGCAGCAAAACGTGGACGTTTGTCTTTTTTGCTCCGGAGGCTGCCGAAAGCGAAAACAGGTGCTTTTGAGGATGGAGTCCGCAGGAAAGCAGAGAGGGCCAAATTGTCTGTGGCATTTTAAAGAGTTCCAGGAAGCAGTGATAACCAGCATTACTTTTCCCCGCTGGCACCTTTGCTGTGGCAGCAAAAGCTGGACGTTTGTCTTCTTTGCTCCGGAGGCTGCCGAAAGCGAAAACAGGTGCTTTTGAGGATGGAGTCCGCATGAAAGCAGAGAGGGCCAAATTGTCTGGGGCATTTGAAAGGGTTCCAGGAGACAGTGAGAACCAGCATTACTTTTCCCCGCTGGCGCCTTTGCTGTGGCAGCAAAACGTGGACGTTTGTCTTTTTTGCTCCGGAGGTTGCCAAAAGAGAAAACAGGTGCTTATGAGGATGGAGTCCGCAGGATAGCAGAGAGAGCCAAATTGTCTGGGGCATTTGAAAGAGTTCCAGGAGGCAATGAGGACCAGCATCACTTTTCCCCGCTGGCACCTTTGCTGTGGCAGCAAAAGCTGGACGTTTGTCTTTTTTGCTCCGGAGGTTGCCGAAAGCGAAAACAGGTGCTTTTGAGGATGGAGTCCGCAGGAAAGCAGAGAGGACCAAATTGTCTGTGGCATTTGAAAGGGTTCCAGGAGGCAGTGAGAACCAGCATTACTTTTCCCCGCTGGCACCTTTGCTGTGGCAGCAAAAGCTGGACGTTTGTCTTCTTTGCTCCGGAGGTTGCCGAAAGCGAAAACAGGTGCTTTTGAGGATGGAGTCCGCAGGAAAGCAGAGAGGGCCAAATTGTCTGGGGCATTTGAAGAGGTTCCAGGAGGCAGTGAGAACCAGCATTACTTTTCCCCGCTGGCACCTTTGCTGTGGCAGCAAAACGTGGACGTTTGTCTTTTTTGCTACGGAGGCTGCCGAAAGCGAAAACAGGTGCTTTTGAGGATGGAGTCCGCAGGAAAGCAGAGAGGGCCAAATTGTCTGTGGCATTTGAAAGAGTTCCAGGAAGCAGTGATAACCAGCATCACTTTTCCCTGCTGGCGCCTTTGCTGTGGCAGCAAAACCTGGACGTTTGTCTTTTTTGCTCCGGAGGCTGCCGAAAGCGAAAACAGGTGCTTTTGAGGATGGAGTCCGCAGGAAAGCAGAGAGGGCCAAATTGTCTGGGGCATTTGAAAGGGTTCCAGGAGGCAGTGAGAACCACCATTACTTTTCCCCGCTGGCACCTTTGCTGTGGCAGCAAAAGCTGGACGTTTGTCTTTTTTGCTCCTAAGGTTTCCAAAAGCTAAAACAGGTGCTTTTGAGGATGGAGTCCGCAGGAAAGCAGAGAGTGCCAAATTGTCTGTGACATTTGAAGAAGTTCCAGGAGGCAGTGAGAACCAGCATTACTTTTCCCCGCTGGCACCTTTGCTGTGGCAGCAAAAGCTGCACGATTGTCTTTTTTGCTCCGGAGGTTGCCGAAAGCGAAAACAGGTGCTTTTGAGGATGGAGTCCGCAGGAAAGCAGAGAGGGCCAAATTGTCTGCGGCATTTGAAGAGGTTCCAGGAGGCAGTGAAGACCAGCATTACTTTTCCCCGCTGGCACCTTTGCTGTGGCAGCAAAACGTGAACGTTTGTCTTTTTTGGTCCGGAGGCTGCCGAAAGCGAAAACAGGTGCTTTTGAGGATGGAGTCCGCAGGAAAGCAGAGAGGGCCAAATTGTCTGTGGCATTTGAAAGAGTTCCAGGAAGCAGTGATAACCAGCATTACTTTTCCCCGCTGGCACCTTTGCTGTGGCAGCAAAACGTGGACGTTTGTCTTTTTTGCTCCGGAGGTTGCCAAAAGAGAAAACAGGTGCTTTTGAGGATGGAGTCCGCAGGAAAGCAGAGATGGCCAAATTGTCTGGGGCATTTGAAGAGGTTCCAGGAGGCAGTGAGAACCAGCATTACTTTTCCCCGCTGGCACCTTTGCTGTGGCAGCAAAACGTGGACGTTTGTCTTTTTTGGTACGGAGGCTGCCGAAAGCGAAAACAGGTGCTTTTGAGGATGGAGTCCGCATGAAAGCAGAGAGGGCCAAATTGTCTGGGGCATTTGAAAGGGTTCCAGGAGACAGTGAGAACCAGCATTACTTTTCCCTGCTGGCGCCTTTGCTGTGGCAGCAAATACTGGACGTTTGTCTTTTTGCTCCTGAGGTTGCCAAAAGAGAAAACAGGTGCTTATGAGGATGGAGTCCGCAGGATAGCAGAGAGAGCCAAATTGTCGTGGGCATTTGAAAGAGTTCCAGGAGGCAATGAGGACCAGCATCACTTTTCCCCGCTGGCACCTTTGCTGTGGCAGCAAAAGCTGGACGTTTGTCTTTTTTGCTCCGGAGGCTGCCGAAAGCGAAAACAGGTGCTTTTGAGGATGGAGTCCGCAGGAAAGCAGAGAGGACCAAATTGTCTGTGGCATTTGAAAGGGTTCCAGGAGGCAGTGAGAACCAGCATTACTTTTCCCCGCTGGCACGTTTGCTGTGGCAGCAAAAGCTGGACGTTTGTCTTTTTTGCTCCGGAGGCTGCCGAAAGCGAAAACAGGTGCTTTTGAGGATGGAGTCCGCAGGAAAGCAGAGAGGGCCAAATTGTCTGTGGCATTTGAAGAGGTTCCAGGAGGCAATGAGGACCAGCATCACTTTTCCCCGCTGGCACCTTTGCTGTGGCAGCAAAAGCTGGACGTTTGTCTTTTTTGCTCCTGAGGTTTCCAAAAGCGAAAACAGGTGCTTTTGAGGATGGAGTCCGCAGGAAAGCAGAGAGGGCCAAATTGTCTGTGGCATTTGAAGAGGTTCCAGGAGGCAATGAAGACCAGCATTACTTTTCCCCGCTGGCACCTTTGCTGTGGCAGCAAAACGTGGACGTTTGTCTTTTTTGCTCCGGAGGCTGCCGAAAGCGAAAACAGGTGCTTTTGAGGATGGAGTCCGCAGGAAAGCAGAGAGGGCCAAATTGTCTGTGGCATTTTAAAGAGTTCCAGGAAGCAGTGATAACCAGCATTACTTTTCCCCGCTGGCACCTTTGCTGTGGCAGCAAAAGCTGGACGTTTGTCTTCTTTGCTCCGGAGGCTGCCGAAAGCGAAAACAGGTGCTTTTGAGGATGGAGTCCGCATGAAAGCAGAGAGGGCCAAATTGTCTGGGGCATTTGAAAGGGTTCCAGGAGACAGTGAGAACCAGCATTACTTTTCCCCGCTGGCGCCTTTGCTGTGGCAGCAAAACGTGGACGTTTGTCTTTTTTGCTCCGGAGGTTGCCAAAAGAGAAAACAGGTGCTTATGAGGATGGAGTCCGCAGGATAGCAGAGAGAGCCAAATTGTCTGGGGCATTTGAAAGAGTTCCAGGAGGCAATGAGGACCAGCATCACTTTTCCCCGCTGGCACCTTTGCTGTGGCAGCAAAAGCTGGACGTTTGTCTTTTTTGCTCCGGAGGTTGCCGAAAGCGAAAACAGGTGCTTTTGAGGATGGAGTCCGCAGGAAAGCAGAGAGGACCAAATTGTCTGTGGCATTTGAAAGGGTTCCAGGAGGCAGTGAGAACCAGCATTACTTTTCCCCGCTGGCACCTTTGCTGTGGCAGCAAAAGCTGGACGTTTGTCTTCTTTGCTCCGGAGGTTGCCGAAAGCGAAAACAGGTGCTTTTGAGGATGGAGTCCGCAGGAAAGCAGAGAGGGCCAAATTGTCTGGGGCATTTGAAGAGGTTCCAGGAGGCAGTGAGAACCAGCATTACTTTTCCCCGCTGGCACCTTTGCTGTGGCAGCAAAACGTGGACGTTTGTCTTTTTTGCTACGGAGGCTGCCGAAAGCGAAAACAGGTGCTTTTGAGGATGGAGTCCGCAGGAAAGCAGAGAGGGCCAAATTGTCTGTGGCATTTGAAAGAGTTCCAGGAAGCAGTGATAACCAGCATCACTTTTCCCTGCTGGCGCCTTTGCTGTGGCAGCAAAACCTGGACGTTTGTCTTTTTTGCTCCGGAGGCTGCCGAAAGCGAAAACAGGTGCTTTTGAGGATGGAGTCCGCAGGAAAGCAGAGAGGGCCAAATTGTCTGGGGCATTTGAAAGGGTTCCAGGAGGCAGTGAGAACCACCATTACTTTTCCCCGCTGGCACCTTTGCTGTGGCAGCAAAAGCTGGACGTTTGTCTTTTTTGCTCCTAAGGTTTCCAAAAGCTAAAACAGGTGCTTTTGAGGATGGAGTCCGCAGGAAAGCAGAGAGTGCCAAATTGTCTGTGACATTTGAAGAAGTTCCAGGAGGCAGTGAGAACCAGCATTACTTTTCCCCGCTGGCACCTTTGCTGTGGCAGCAAAAGCTGCACGATTGTCTTTTTTGCTCCGGAGGTTGCCGAAAGCGAAAACAGGTGCTTTTGAGGATGGAGTCCGCAGGAAAGCAGAGAGGGCCAAATTGTCTGCGGCATTTGAAGAGGTTCCAGGAGGCAATGAAGACCAGCATTACTTTTCCCCGCTGGCACCTTTGCTGTGGCAGCAAAACGTGGACGTTTGTCTTTTTTGGTCCGGAGGCTGCCGAAAGCGAAAACAGGTGCTTTTGAGGATGGAGTCCGCAGGAAAGCAGAGAGGGCCAAATTGTCTGTGGCATTTGAAAGAGTTCCAGGAAGCAGTGATAACCAGCATTACTTTTCCCCGCTGGCACCTTTGCTGTGGCAGCAAAACGTGGACGTTTGTCTTTTTTGCTCCGGAGGTTGCCAAAAGAGAAAACAGGTGCTTTTGAGGATGGAGTCCGCAGGAAAGCAGAGATGGCCAAATTGTCTGGGGCATTTGAAGAGGTTCCAGGAGGCAGTGAGAACCAGCATTACTTTTCCCCGCTGGCACCTTTGCTGTGGCAGTAAAACGTGGACGTTTGTCTTTTTTGCTACGGAGGCTGCCGAAAGCGAAAACAGGTGCTTTTGAGGATGGAGTCCGCAGGAAAGCAGAGAGGGCCAAATTGTCTGGGGCATTTGAAAGAGTTCCAGGAGGCAGTGAGAACCAGCATTACTTTTCCCCGCTGGCACCTTTGCTGTGGCAGCAAAACCTGGACGTTTGACTTTTTTGCTCCGGAGGTTGCCGAAAGCGAAAACAGGTGCTTTTGAGGATGGAGTCCGCAGGAAAGCAGAGAGGGCCAAATTGTCTGGGGCATTTGAAAGGGTTCCAGGAGACAGTGAGAACCAGCATTACTTTTCCCCGCTGGCACCTTTGCTGTGGCAGCAAAAGCTGGACGTTTGTCTTTTTTGCTCCGGAGGCTGCCGAAAGCGAAAACAGGTGCTTTTGAGGATGGAGTCCGCAGGAAAGCAGAGAGGGCCAAATTGTCTGTGGCATTTGAAGAGGTTCCAGGAGGCAATGAGGACCAGCATCACTTTTCCCCGCTGGCACCTTTGCTGTGGCAGCAAAAGCTGGACGTTTGTCTTTTTTGCTCCTGAGGTTTCCAAAAGCGAAAACAGGTGCTTTTGAGGATGGAGTCCGCAGGAAAGCAGAGAGGGCCAAATTGTCTGTGGCATTTGAAGAGGTTCCAGGAGGCAATGAAGACCAGCATTACTTTTCCCCGCTGGCACCTTTGCTGTGGCAGCAAAACGTGGACGTTTGTCTTTTTTGGTCCGGAGGCTGCCGAAAGCGAAAACAGGTGCTTTTGAGGATGGAGTCCGCATGAAAGCAGAGAGGGCCAAATTGTCTGGGGCATTTGAAAGGGTTCCAGGAGACAGTGAGAACCAGCATTACTTTTCCCTGCTGGCGCCTTTGCTGTGGCAGCAAATACTGGACGTTTGTCTTTTTTGCTCCTGAGGTTGCCAAAAGAGAAAACAGGTGCTTATGAGGATGGAGTCCGCAGGATAGCAGAGAGAGCCAAATTGTCGTGGGCATTTGAAAGAGTTCCAGGAGGCAATGAGGACCAGCATCACTTTTCCCCGCTGGCACCTTTGCTGTGGCAGCAAAAGCTGGACGTTTGTCTTTTTTGCTCCGGAGGCTGCCGAAAGCGAAAACAGGTGCTTTTGAGGATGGAGTCCGCAGGAAAGCAGAGAGGACCAAATTGTCTGTGGCATTTGAAAGGGTTCCAGGAGGCAGTGAGAACCAGCATTACTTTTCCCCGCTGGCACCTTTGCTGTGGCAGCAAAAGCTGGACGTTTGTCTTCTTTGCTCCGGAGGTTGCCGAAAGCGAAAACAGGTGCTTTTGAGGATGGAGTCCGCAGGAAAGCAGAGAGGGCCAAATTGTCTGGGGCATTTGAAGAGGTTCCAGGAGGCAGTGAGAACCAGCATTACTTTTCCCCGCTGGCACCTTTGCTGTGGCAGCAAAACGTGGACGTTTGTCTTTTTTGCTACGGAGGCTGCCGAAAGCGAAAACAGGTGCTTTTGAGGATGGAGTCCGCAGGAAAGCAGAGAGGGCCAAATTGTCTGGGGCATTTGAAAGGGTTCCAGGAGGCAGTGAGAATCACCATTACTTTTCCCCGCTGGCACCTTTGCTGTGGCAGCAAAAGCTGGACGTTTGTCTTTTTTGCTCCTGAGGTTTCCAAAAGCGAAAACAGGTGCTTTTGAGGATGGAGTCCGCAGGAAAGCAGAGAGGGCCAAATTGTCTGCGGCATTTGAAGAGGTTCCAGGAGGCAATGAAGACCAGCATTACTTTTCCCCGCTGGCACCTTTGCTGTGGCAGCAAAACGTGGACGTTTGTCTTTTTTGCTCCGGAGGTTGCCGAAAGCGAAAACAGGTGCTTTTGAGGATGGAGTCCACAGGAAAGCAGAGAGGGCCAAATTGTCTGGGGCATTTGAAAGAGTTCCAGGAGGCAGTGAGAACCAGCATTACTTTTCCCCGCTGGCACCTTTGCTGTGGCAGCAAAACGTGGACGTTTGTCTTTTTTGCTCCGGAGGTTGCCGAAAGCGAAAACAGGTGCTTTTGAGGATGGAGTCCGCAGGAAAGCAGAGAGGGCCAAATTGTCTGTGGCATTTGAAGAGGTTCCAGGAGGCAGTGAGAACCAGCATTACTTTTCCCCGCTGGCACCTTTGCTGTGGCAGTAAAACGTGGACGTTTGTCTTTTTTGCTACGGAGGCTGCCGAAAGCGAAAACAGGTGCTTTTGAGGATGGAGTCCGCAGGAAAGCAGAGAGGGCCAAATTGTCTGTGGCATTTGAAAGAGTTCCAGGAAGCAGTGATAACCAGCATCACTTTTCCCCGCTGGCACCTTTGCTGTGACAGCAAAACCTGGACGTTTGTCTTTTTTGCTCCCGAGGCTGCCGAAAGCGAAAACAGGTGCTTTTGAGGATGGAGTCCGCAGGAAAGCAGAGAGGGCCAAATTGTCTGGGGCATTTGAAAGGGTTCCAGGAGGCAGTGAGAACCAGCATTACTTTTCCCCGCTGGCACCTTTGCTGTGGCAGCAAAAGCTGGACGTTTGTCTCTTTTGCTCCTGAGGTTTCCAAAAGCGAAAACAGGTGCTTTTGAGGATGGAGTCCGCAGGAAAGCAGAGAGGGCCAAATTGTCTGTGGCATTTGAAGAGGTTCCAGGAGGCAATGAAGACCAGCATTACTTTTCCCCGCTGGCACCTTTGCTGTGGCAGCAAAACGTGGACGTTTGTCTTTTTTTGTCCGGAGGCTGCCGAAAGCGAAAACAGGTGCTTTTGAGGATGGAGTCCGCAGGAAAGCAGAGAGGGCCAAATTGTCTGTGGCATTTTAAAGAGTTCCAGGAAGCAGTGATAACCAGCATTACTTTTCCCCGCTGGCACCTTTGCTGTGGCAGCAAAAGCTGGACGTTTGTCTTTTTTGCTCCGGAGGCTGCCGAAAGCGAAAACAGGTGCTTTTGAGGATGGAGTCCGCATGAAAGCAGAGAGGGCCAAATTGTCTGGGGCATTTGAAAGGGTTCCAGGAGACAGTGAGAACCAGCATTACTTTTCCCCGCTGGCGCCATTGCTGTGGCCGCAAATACTGGACGTTTGTCTTTTTTGCTCCTGAGGTTGCCGAAAGCGAAAACAGGTGCTTTTGAGGATGGAGTCCGCAGGAAAGCAGAGAGGGCCAAATTGTCTGGGGCATTTGAAAGAGTTCCAGGAGGCAATGAGGACCAGCATCACTTTTCCCCGCTGGCACCTTTGCTGTGGCAGCAAAACCTGGACGTTTGTCTTTTTTGCTCCGGAGGTTGCCGAAAGCGAAAACAGGTGCTTTTGAGGATGGAGTCCGCAGGAAAGCAGAGAGGACCAAATTGTCTGGGGCATTTGAAAGGGTTCCAGGAGGCAGTGAGAACCAGCATTACTTTTCCCCGCTGCCACCTTTGCTGTGGCAGCAAAAGCTGGACGTTTGTCTTCTTTGCTCCGGAGGTTGCCGAAAGCGAAAACAGGTGCTTTTGAGGATGGAGTCCGCAGGAAAGCAGAGAGGGCCAAATTGTCTGGGGCATTTGAAGAGGTTCCAGGAGGCAGTGAGAACCAGCATTACTTTTCCCCGCTGGCACCTTTGCTGTGGCAGCAAAAGCTGGACGTTTGTCTTTTTTGCTACGGAGGCTGCCGAAAGCGAAAACAGGTGCTTTTGAGGATGGAGTCCGCAGGAAAGCAGAGAGGGCCAAATTGTCTGGGGCATTTGAAAGAGTTCCAGGAGGCAGTGAGAACCAGCATTACTTTTCCCCGCTGGCACCTTTGCTGTGGCAGCAAAACCTGGACGTTTGACTTTTTTGCTCCGGAGGTTGCCGAAAGCGAAAACAGGTGCTTTTGAGGATGGAGTCCGCAGGAAAGCAGAGAGGGCCAAATTGTCTGGGGCATTTGAAAGGGTTCCAGGAGACAGTGAGAACCAGCATTACTTTTCCCCGCTGGCACCTTTGCTGTGGCAGCAAAAGCTGGACGTTTGTCTTTTTTGCTCCGGAGGCTGCCGAAAGCGAAAACAGGTGCTTTTGAGGATGGAGTCCGCAGGAAAGCAGAGAGGGCCAAATTGTCTGTGGCATTTGAAGAGGTTCCAGGAGGCAATGAGGACCAGCATCACTTTTCCCCGCTGGCACCTTTGCTGTGGCAGCAAAAGCTGGACGTTTGTCTTTTTTGCTCCTGAGGTTTCCAAAAGCGAAAACAGGTGCTTTTGAGGATGGAGTCCGCAGGAAAGCAGAGAGGGCCAAATTGTCTGTGGCATTTGAAGAGGTTCCAGGAGGCAATGAAGACCAGCATTACTTTTCCCCGCTGGCACCTTTGCTGTGGCAGCAAAACGTGGACGTTTGTCTTTTTTGGTCCGGAGGCTGCCGAAAGCGAAAACAGGTGCTTTTGAGGATGGAGTCCGCATGAAAGCAGAGAGGGCCAAATTGTCTGGGGCATTTGAAAGGGTTCCAGGAGACAGTGAGAACCAGCATTACTTTTCCCTGCTGGCGCCTTTGCTGTGGCAGCAAATACTGGACGTTTGTCTTTTTTGCTCCTGAGGTTGCCAAAAGAGAAAACAGGTGCTTATGAGGATGGAGTCCGCAGGATAGCAGAGAGAGCCAAATTGTCGTGGGCATTTGAAAGAGTTCCAGGAGGCAATGAGGACCAGCATCACTTTTCCCCGCTGGCACCTTTGCTGTGGCAGCAAAAGCTGGACGTTTGTCTTTTTTGCTCCGGAGGCTGCCGAAAGCGAAAACAGGTGCTTTTGAGGATGGAGTCCGCAGGAAAGCAGAGAGGACCAAATTGTCTGTGGCATTTGAAAGGGTTCCAGGAGGCAGTGAGAACCAGCATTACTTTTCCCCGCTGGCACCTTTGCTGTGGCAGCAAAAGCTGGACGTTTGTCTTCTTTGCTCCGGAGGTTGCCGAAAGCGAAAACAGGTGCTTTTGAGGATGGAGTCCGCAGGAAAGCAGAGAGGGCCAAATTGTCTGGGGCATTTGAAGAGGTTCCAGGAGGCAGTGAGAACCAGCATTACTTTTCCCCGCTGGCACCTTTGCTGTGGCAGCAAAACGTGGACGTTTGTCTTTTTTGCTACGGAGGCTGCCGAAAGCGAAAACAGGTGCTTTTGAGGATGGAGTCCGCAGGAAAGCAGAGAGGGCCAAATTGTCTGGGGCATTTGAAAGGGTTCCAGGAGGCAGTGAGAATCACCATTACTTTTCCCCGCTGGCACCTTTGCTGTGGCAGCAAAAGCTGGACGTTTGTCTTTTTTGCTCCTGAGGTTTCCAAAAGAGAAAACAGGTGCTTTTGAGGATGGAGTCCGCAGGAAAGCAGAGAGGGCCAAATTGTCTGCGGCATTTGAAGAGGTTCCAGGAGGCAATGAAGACCAGCATTACTTTTCCCCGCTGGCACCTTTGCTGTGGCAGCAAAACGTGGACGTTTGTCTTTTTTGCTCCGGAGGTTGCCGAAAGCGAAAACAGGTGCTTTTGAGGATGGAGTCCACAGGAAAGCAGAGAGGGCCAAATTGTCTGGGGCATTTGAAAGAGTTCCAGGAGGCAGTGAGAACCAGCATTACTTTTCCCCGCTGGCACCTTTGCTGTGGCAGCAAAACGTGGACGTTTGTCTTTTTTGCTCCGGAGGTTGCCGAAAGCGAAAACAGGTGCTTTTGAGGATGGAGTCCGCAGGAAAGCAGAGAGGGCCAAATTGTCTGTGGCATTTGAAGAGGTTCCAGGAGGCAGTGAGAACCAGCATTACTTTTCCCCGCTGGCACCTTTGCTGTGGCAGTAAAACGTGGACATTTGTCTTTTTTGCTACGGAGGCTGCCGAAAGCGAAAACAGGTGCTTTTGAGGATGGAGTCCGCAGGAAAGCAGAGAGGGCCAAATTGTCTGTGGCATTTGAAAGAGTTCCAGGAAGCAGTGATAACCAGCATCACTTTTCCCCGCTGGCACCTTTGCTGTGACAGCAAAACCTGGACGTTTGTCTTTTTTGCTCCCGAGGCTGCCGAAAGCGAAAACAGGTGCTTTTGAGGATGGAGTCCGCAGGAAAGCAGAGAGGGCCAAATTGTCTGGGGCATTTGAAAGGGTTCCAGGAGGCAGTGAGAACCAGCATTACTTTTCCCCGCTGGCACCTTTGCTGTGGCAGCAAAAGCTGGACGTTTGTCTCTTTTGCTCCTGAGGTTTCCAAAAGCGAAAACAGGTGCTTTTGAGGATGGAGTCCGCAGGAAAGCAGAGAGGGCCAAATTGTCTGTGGCATTTGAAGAGGTTCCAGGAGGCAATGAAGACCAGCATTACTTTTCCCCGCTGGCACCTTTGCTGTGGCAGCAAAACGTGGACGTTTGTCTTTTTTTGTCCGGAGGCTGCCGAAAGCGAAAACAGGTGCTTTTGAGGATGGAGTCCGCAGGAAAGCAGAGAGGGCCAAATTGTCTGTGGCATTTTAAAGAGTTCCAGGAAGCAGTGATAACCAGCATTACTTTTCCCCGCTGGCACCTTTGCTGTGGCAGCAAAAGCTGGACGTTTGTCTTTTTTGCTCCGGAGGCTGCCGAAAGCGAAAACAGGTGCTTTTGAGGATGGAGTCCGCATGAAAGCAGAGAGGGCCAAATTGTCTGGGGCATTTGAAAGGGTTCCAGGAGACAGTGAGAACCAGCATTACTTTTCCCCGCTGGCGCCATTGCTGTGGCCGCAAATACTGGACGTTTTTCTTTTTTGCTCCTGAGGTTGCCGAAAGCGAAAACAGGTGCTTTTGAGGATGGAGTCCGCAGGAAAGCAGAGAGGGCCAAATTGTCTGGGGCATTTGAAAGAGTTCCAGGAGGCAATGAGGACCAGCATCACTTTTCCCCGCTGGCACCTTTGCTGTGGCAGCAAAACCTGGACGTTTGTCTTTTTTGCTCCGGAGGTTGCCGAAAGCGAAAACAGGTGCTTTTGAGGATGGAGTCCGCAGGAAAGCAGAGAGGACCAAATTGTCTGGGGCATTTGAAAGGGTTCCAGGAGGCAGTGAGAACCAGCATTACTTTTCCCCGCTGCCACCTTTGCTGTGGCAGCAAAAGCTGGACGTTTGTCTTCTTTGCTCCGGAGGTTGCCGAAAGCGAAAACAGGTGCTTTTGAGGATGGAGTCCGCAGGAAAGCAGAGAGGGCCAAATTGTCTGGGGCATTTGAAGAGGTTCCAGGAGGCAGTGAGAACCAGCATTACTTTTCCCCGCTGGCACCTTTGCTGTGGCAGCAAAAGCTGGACGTTTGTCTTTTTTGCTACGGAGGCTGCCGAAAGCGAAAACAGGTGCTTTTGAGGATGGAGTCCGCAGGAAAGCAGAGAGGGCCAAATTGTCTGGGGCATTTGAAAGGGTTCCAGGAGGCAGTGAGAACCACCATTACTTTTCCCCGCTGGCACCTTTGCTGTGGCAGCAAAACGTGGACGTTTGTCTTTTTTGCTCCGGAGGTTGCCGAAAGCGAAAACAGGTGCTTTTGAGGATGGAGTCCACAGGAAAGCAGAGAGGGCCAAATTGTCTGGGGCATTTGAAAGAGTTCCAGGAGGCAGTGAGAACCAGCATTACTTTTCCCCGCTGGCACCTTTGCTGTGGCAGCAAAACGTGGACGTTTGTCTTTTTTGCTCCGGAGGTTGCCGAAAGCGAAAACAGGTGCTTTTAAGGATGGAGTCCGCAGGAAAGCAGAGAGGGCCAAATTGTCTGTGGCATTTGAAGAGGTTCCAGGAGGCAGTGAGAACCAGCATTACTTTTCCCCGCTGGCACCTTTGCTGTGGCAGTAAAACGTGGACGTTTGTCTTTTTTGCTACGGAGGCTGCCGAAAGCGAAAACAGGTGCTTTTGAGGATGGAGTCCGCAGGAAAGCAGAGAGGGCCAAATTGTCTGTGGCATTTGAAGAGGATCCAGGAGGCAGTGAGAAGCAGCATTACTTTTCCACGCTGGCACCTTTGCTGTTACAGCAAAACCTGGACGTTTGTCTTTTTTGCTCCCGAGGCTGCCGAAAGCGAAAACAGGTGCTTTTGAGGATGGAGTCCGCAGGAAAGCAGAGAGGGCCAAATTGTCTGGGGCATTTGAAAGGGTTCCAGGAGGCAGTGAGAACCAGCATTACTTTTCCCCGCTGGCACCTTTGCTGTGGCAGCAAAAGCTGGACGTTTGTCTCTTTTGCTCCTGAGGTTTCCAAAAGCGAAAACAGGTGCTTTTGAGGATGGAGTCCGCAGGAAAGCAGAGAGGGCCAAATTGTCTGTGGCATTTGAAGAGGTTCCAGGAGGCAATGAAGACCAGCATTACTTTTCCCCGCTGGCACCTTTGCTGTGGCAGCAAAAGCTGGACGTTTGTCTTTTTTGCTCCGGAGGCTGCCGAAAGCGAAAACAGGTGCTTTTGAGGATGGAGTCCGCAGGAAAGCAGAGAGGGCCAAATTGTCTGTGGCATTTGAAAGAGTTCCAGGAAGCAGTGATAACCAGCATTACTTTTCCCCGCTGGCACCTTTGCTGTGGCAGCAAAAGCTGGACGTTTGTCTTTTTTGCTCCGGAGGCTGCCGAAAGCGAAAACAGGTGCTTTTGAGGATGGAGTCCGCATGAAAGCAGAGAGGGCCAAATTGTCTGGGGCATTTGAAAGGGTTCCAGGAGACAGTGAGAACCAGCATTACTTTTCCCCGCTGGCGCCATTGCTGTGGCAGCAAATACTGGACGTTTGTCTTTTTTGCTCCTGAGGTTGCCGAAAGCGAAAACAGGTGTTTTTGAGGATGGAGTCCGCAGGAAAGCAGAGACAGCCAAATTGTCTGGGGCATTTGAAAGAGTTCCAGGAGGCAATGAGGACCAGCATCACTTTTCCCCGCTGGCACCTTTGCTGTGGCAGCAAAACCTGGACGTTTGTCTTTTTTGCTCCGGAGGTTGCCGAAAGCGAAAACAGGTGCTTTTGAGGATGGAGTCCGCAGGAAAGCAGAGAGGGCCAAATTGTCTGGGGCATTTGAAAGAGTTCCAGGAGGCAGTGAGAACCAGCATTACTTTTCCCCGCTGGCACCTTTGCTGTGGCAGCAAAACCTGGACGTTTGTCTTTTTTGCTCCGGAGGCTGCCGAAAGTGAAAAAAGGTGCTTTTGAGGATGGAGTCCGCAGGAAAGCAGAGAGGACCAAATTGTCTGGGGCATTTGAAAGGGTTCCAGGAGGCAGTGAGAACCAGCATTACTTTTCCCCGCTGGCACCTTTGCTGTGGCAGCAAAAGCTGGACGTTTGTCTTCTTTGCTCCGGAGGTTGCCGAAAGCGAAAACAGGTGCTTTTGAGGATGGAGTCCGCAGGAAAGCAGAGAGGGCCAAATTGTCTGGGGCATTTGAAGAGGTTCCAGGAGGCAGTGAGAACCAGCATTACTTTTCCCCGCTGGCACCTTTGCTGTGGCAGCAAAACCTGGACGTTTGTCTTTTTTGCTACGGAGGCTGCCGAAAGCGAAAACAGGTGCTTTTGAGGATGGAGTCCGCAGGAAAGCAGAGAGGGCCAAATTGTCTGGGGCATTTGAAAGGGTTCCAGGAGGCAGTGAGAACCACCATTACTTTTCCCCGCTGGCACCTTTGCTGTGGCAGCAAAAGCTGGACGTTTGTCTTCTTTGCTCCGGAGGCTGCCGAAAGCGAAAACAGGTGCTTTTGAGGATGGAGTCCGCAGGAAAGCAGAGAGGGCCAAATTGTCTGTGGCATTTGAAGAGGTTCCAGGAGGCAGTGAGAACCAGCATTACTTTTCCCCGCTGGCACCTTTGCTGTGGCAGCAAAAGCTGGACGTTTGTCTTTTTTGCTCCGGAGGTTGCCGAAAGCGAAAACAGGTGCTTTTGAGGATGGAGTCCGCAGGAAAGCAGAGAGGGACCAATTGTCTGGGGCATTTGAAAGGGTTCCAGGAGGCAGTGAGAACCAGCATTACTTTTCCCCGCTGGCACCTTTGCTGTTGCAGCAAAAGCTGGACGTTTGTCTTTTTTGCTCCGGAGGCTGCCGAAAGCGAAAACAGGTGCTTTTGAGGATGCAGTCCGCAGGAAAGCAGAGAGGGCCAAATTGTCTTTGGCATTTGAAGAGGTTCCAGGAGGCAATGAGGACCAGCATCACTTTTCCCCGCTGGCACCTTTGCTGTGGCAGCAATACCTGGACGTTTGTCTTTTTTGCTCCGGAGGTTGCCGAAAGCGAAAACAGGTGCTTTTGAGGATGGAGTCCGCAGGAAAGCAGAGAGGGCCAAATTGTCTGGGGCATTTGAAAGAGTTCCAGGAGGCAGTGAGAACCAGCATTACTTTTCCCCGCTGCCACCTTTTCTGTGGCAGCAAAACGTGGACGTTTGTCTTTTTTGGTCCGGAGGCTGCCGAAAGCGAAAACAGGTGCTTTTGAGGATGGAGTCCGCAGGAAAGCAGAGAGGACCAAATTGTCTGGGGCATTTGAAAGGGTTCCAGGAGGCAGTGAGAACCAGCATTACTTTTCCCCGCTGGCACCTTTGCTGTGGCAGCAAAAGCTGGACGTTTGTCTTTTTTGCTCCTGAGGTTGCCGAAAGCGAAAACAGGTGCTTTTGAGGATGGAGTCCGCAGGAAAGCAGAGAGGGCCAAATTGTCTGTGGCATTTGAAAGGGTTCCAGGAGGCACTGAGAACCAGCATTATTTTTCCCCGCTGGCACCTTTGCTGTGGCAGCAAAAGCTGGACGTTTGATTTTTTTGCTCCGGAGGCTGCCGAAAGCGAAAACAGGTGCTTTTGAGGATGGAGTCCGCAGGAAAGCAGAGAGGGCCAAATTGTCTGTGGCATTTGAAAGAGTTCCAGGAAGCAGTGATAACCAGCATCACTTTTCCCCGCTGGCACCTTTGCTGTGGCAGCTAAACCTGGACGTTTGTCTTTTTTGCTCCGGAGGCTGCCGAAAGCGAAAACAGGTGCTTTTGAGGATGGAGTCCGCATGAAAGCAGAGAGGGCCAAATTGTCTGGGGCATTTGAAAGGGTTCCAGGAGACAGTGAGAACCAGCATTACTTTTCCCCGCTGGCGCTTTTGCTGTGGCAGCAAATACTGGACGTTTGTCTTTTTTGCTCCTGAGGTTGCCGAAAGAGAAAACAGGTGCTTTTGAGGATGGAGTCCGCAGGAAAGCAGAGAGGGCCAAATTGTCTGGGGCATTTGAAAGAGTTCCAGGAGGCAGTGAGAACCAGCATTACTTTTCCCCGCTGGCACCTTTGCTGTGGCAGCAAAACCTGGACGTTTGTATTTTTTGGTCCGGAGGCTGCCAAAAGAGAAAACAGGTGCTTTTGAGGATGGAGTCCGCAGGAAAGCAGAGAGGGCCAAATTGTCTGGGGCATTTGAAAGGGTTCCAGGAGGCAGTGAGAACCAGCATTACTTTTCCCCGCTGGCACCTTTGCTGTGGCAGCAAAACCTGGACGTTTGTCTTTTTTGCTACGGAGGCTGCCGAAAGCGAAAACAGGTGCTTTTGAGGATGGAGTCCGCAGGAAAGCAGAGAGGGCCAAATTGTCTGGGGCATTTGAAAGGGTTCCAGGAGGCAGTGAGAACCACCATTACTTTTCCCCGCTGGCACCTTTGCTGTGGCAGCAAAAGCTGGACGTTTGTCTTCTTTGCTCCGGAGGCTGCCGAAAGCGAAAACAGGTGCTTTTGAGGATGGAGTCCGCAGGAAAGCAGAGAGGGCCAAATTGTCTGGGGCATTTGAAGAGGTTCCAGGAGGCAGTGAGAACCAGCATTACTTTTCCCCGCTGGCACCTTTGCTGTGGCAGCAAAAGCTGGACGTTTGTCTTTTTTGCTCCGGAGGTTGCCGAAAGCGAAAACAGGTGCTTTTGAGGATGGAGTCCGCAGGAAAGCAGAGAGGGACCAATTGTCTGAGGCATTTGAAAGGGTTCCAGGAGGCAGTGAGAACCAGCATTACTTTTCCCCGCTGGCACCTTTGCTGTTGCAGCAAAAGCTGGACGTTTGTCTTTTTTGCTCCGGAGGCTGCCGAAAGCGAAAACAGGTGCTTTTGAGGATGCAGTCCGCAGGAAAGCAGAGAGGGCCAAATTGTCTTTGGCATTTGAAGAGGTTCCAGGAGGCAATGAGGACCAGCATCACTTTTCCCCGCTGGCACCTTTGCTGTGGCAGCAATACCTGGACGTTTGTCTTTTTTGCTCCGGAGGTTGCCGAAAGCGAAAACAGGTGCTTTTGAGGATGGAGTCCGCAGGAAAGCAGAGAGGGACCAATTGTCTGGGGCATTTGAAAGAGTTCCAGGAGGAAGTGAGAACCAGCAATACTTTTCCCCGCTGGCACCTTTGCTGTAGCAGCAAAAGCTGGACGTTTGTCTTTTTTGCTCCGGAGGCTGCCGAAAGCGAAAACAGGTGCTTTTGAGGATGGAGTCCGCAGGAAAGCAGAGAGGGCCAAATTGTCTGTGGCATTTGAAAGGGTTCCAGGAGGCAGTGAGAACCAGCATTACTTTTCCCCTCTGGCACCTTTGCTGTGGCAGCAAAACCTGGACGTTTGATTTTTTTGCTCCGGAGGCTGCCGAAAGAGAAAACAGGTGCTTTTGAGGATGGAGTCTGCAGGAAAGCAGAGAGGGCCAAATTGTCTGGGGCATTTGAAAGAGTTCCAGGAAGCAGTGATAGCCAGCATCACTTTTCCCCGCTGGCACCTTTGCTGTGGCAGCAAAACCTGGTCGTTTGTCTTTTTTGCTCCGGAGGTTGCCGAAAGCGAAAACAGGTGCTTTTGAGGATGGAGTCCGCAGGAAAGCAGAGAGGGCCAAATTGTCTGGGGCATTTGAAAGGGTTCCAGGAGACAGTGAGAACCAGCATTACTTTTCCCCGCTGGCGCCTTTGCTGTGGCAGCAAATACTGGACGTTTGTCTTTTTTACTCCTGAGGTTGCCGAAAGCGAAAACAGGTGCTTTTGAGGATGGAGTCCGCAGGAAAGCAGAGAGGGCCAAATTGTCTGGGGCATTTGAAAGGGTTCCAGGAGGCAGTGTGAACCAGCATTACTTTTCCCCTCTGGCACCTTGGCTGTGGCAGCAAAAGCTGGATGTTTGATTTTTTTGCTCCGGAGGTTGCCGAAAGCGAAAACAGGTGCTTTTGAGGATGTAGTCTGCAGGAAAGCAGAGAGGGCCAAATTGTCTGGGGCATTTGAAGGGTTTCCAGGAGGCAGTGATAACCAGCATCACTTTTCCCTGCTGGCACCTTTGCTTTGGCAGCAAAACCTGGACGTTTGTCTTTTTTGCTCCGGAGGCTGCCGAAAGCGAAAACAGGTGCTTTTGAGGATGGAGTCCGCAGGAAAGCAGAGAGGGCCAAATTGTCTGTGGCATTTGAAAGGGTTCCAGGAGGCAGTGAGAACCAGCATTACTTTTCCCCGCTGGAACCTTTGCTGTGGCAGCAAAAGCTGGACGTTTGTCTTTTTTGCTCCTGAGGTTTCCAAAAGCGAAAACAGGTGCTTTTGAGGATGGAGTCCGCAGGAAAGCAGAGAGGGCCAAATTGTCTGTGGCATTTGATGAGGTTCCAGGAGGCAATAAAGACCAGCATTACTTTTCCCCGCTGGCACCTTTGCTGTGGCAGCAAAACGTGGACGTTTGTTTTTTTTGGTCCGGAGTCTGCCGAAAGCGAAAACAGGTGCTTTTGAGGATGGAGTCCGCAGAAAAGCAGAGAGGGCCAAATTGTCTGTGGCATTTGAAAGAGTTCCAGGGAGCAGTGTTAACCAGCATTACTTTTCCCCGCTGGCGCCTTTGCTGTGTCAGCAAATACTGGACGTTTGTCTTTTTTGCTCCGGAGGTTGCCGAAAGCGAAAACAGGTGCTTTTGAGGATGGAGTCCGCAGGAAAGCAGAGAGAGCCAAATTGTCTGGGGCATTTGAAAGAGTTCCAGGAGGCAATGAGGACCAGCATCACTTTTCCCCGCTGGCACCTTTGCTGTGGCAGCAAATACTGGACGTTTTTCTTTTTTGCTCCGGAGGTTGCCGAAAGCGAAAACAGGTGCTTTTGAGGATGGAGTCCGCAGGAAAGCAGAGAGGGCCAAATTGTCTGGGGCATTTGAAAGAGTTCCAGGAGGCAGTGAGAACCAGCATTACTTTTCCCCGCTGGCACCTTTGCTGTGGCAGCAAAAGCTGGACGTTTGTCTTTTTTGCTCCGGAGGCTGCCGAAAGCGAAAACAGGTGCTTTTGAGGATGGAGTCCGCAGGAAAGCAGAGAGGACCAAATTGTCTGGGGCATTTGAAAGCGTTCCAGGAGGCAGTGAGAACCAGCATTACTTTTCCCCGCTGCCACCTTTGCTGTGGCAGCAAAAGCTGGACGTTTGTCTTCTTTGCTCCGGAGGTTGCCGAAAGCGAAAACAGGTGCTTTTGAGGATGGAGTCCGCAGGAAAGCAGAGAGGGCCAAATTGTCTGTGGCATTTGAAAGAGTTCCAGGGAGCAGTGTTAACCAGCATTACTTTTCCCCGCTGGCGCCTTTGCTGTGGCAGCAAATACTGGACGTTTGTCTTTTTTGCTCCGGAGGTTGCCGAAAGCGAAAACAGGTGCTTTTGAGGATGGAGTCCGCAGGAAAGCAGAGAGAGCCAAATTGTCTGGGGCATTTGAAAGAGTTCCAGGAGGCAGTGAGAACCAGCATTACTTTTCCCCGCTGGCACCTTTTCTGTGGCAGGAAAAGCTGGACGTTTGTCTTCTTTGCTCCGGAGGCTGCCGAAAGCGAAAAAAGGTGCTTTTGAGGATGGAGTCCGCAGGAAAGCAGAGAGGGCCAAATTGTCTGTGGCATTTGAAGAGGTTCCAGGAGGCAATGAAGACCAGCATTACTTTTCCCCGCTGGCACCTTTGCTGTGGCAGCAAAACGTGGACGTTTGTCTTTTTTTCTCCGGATGCTGCCGAAAGCGAAAACAGGTGCTTTTGAGGATGGAGTCCGCAGGAAAGCAGAGAGGGCCAAATTGTCTGGGGCATTTGAAAGAGTTCCAGGAGGCAGTGAGAACCAGCAATACTTTTCCCCGCTGGCACCTTTGCTGTGGCAGCAAAAGCTGGACGTTTGTCTTTTTTGCTCCGGAGGCTGCCGAAAGCGAAAACAGGTGCTTTTGAGGATGGAGTCCGCAGGAAAGCAGAGAGGGCCAAATTGTCTGTGGCATTTGAAAGGGTTCCAGGAGGCAGTGAGAACCAGCATTACTTTTCCCCTCTGACACCTTTGCTGTGGCAGCAAAACCTGGACGTTTGATTTTTTTGCTCCGGAGGCTGCCGAAAGAGAAAACAGGTGCTTTTGAGGATGGAGTCTGCAGGAAAGCAGAGAGGGCCAAATTGTCTGGGGCATTTGAAAGAGTTCCAGGAAGCAGTGATAACCAGCATCACTTTTCCCCGCTGGCACCTTTGCTGTGGCAGCAAAACCTGGTCGTTTGTCTTTTTTGCTCCTGAGGTTGCCGAAAGCGAAAACAGGTGCTTTTGAGGATGGAGTCCGCAGGAAAGCAGAGAGGGCCAAATTGTCTGGGGCATTTGAAAGGGTTCCAGGAGACAGTGAGAACCAGCATTACTTTTCCCCGCTGGCGCCTTTGCTGTGGCAGCAAATACTGGACGTTTGTCTTTTTTACTCCTGAGGTTGCCGAAAGCGAAAACAGGTGCTTTTGAGGATGGAGTCCGCAGGAAAGCAGAGAGAGCCAAATTGTCTGGGGCATTTTAAAGAGTTCCAGGAGGCAATGAGGACCAGCATCACTTTTCCCCGCTGGCACCTTTGCTGTGGCAGCAAAAGCTGGACGTTTGTCTTTTTTGCTCCGGAGGTTGCCGAAAGCGAAAACAGGTGCTTTTGAGGATGGAGTCCGCAGGAAAGCAGAGAGGGCCAAATTGTCTGTGGCATTTGAAAGGGTTCCAGGAGGCAGTGAGAACCAGCATTACTTTTCCCCTCTGGCACCTTTGCTGTGGCAGCAAAAGCTGGATGTTTGATTTTTTTGCTCCGGAGGCTGCCGAAAGCGAAAACAGGTGCTTTTGAGGATGGAGTCTGCAGGAAAGCAGAGAGGGCCAAATTGTCTGGGGCATTTGAAGGGTTTCCATGAGGCAGTGATAACCAGCATCACTTTTCCCTGCTGGCACCTTTGCTTTGGCAGCAAAACCTGGACGTTTGTCTTTTTTGCTCCGGAGGTTGCCGAAAGCGAAAACAGGTGCTTTTGAGGATGGAGTCCGCAGGAAAGCAGAGAGGGCCAAATTGTCTGGGGAATTTGAAAGAGTTCCAGGAGGCAGTGAGAACCAGCATTACTTTTCCCCGCTGGCACCTTTGCTGTGGCAGCAAAACCTGGACGTTTGTCTTTTTTGCTCCGGAGGCTGCCGAAAGCGAAAACAGGTGCTTTTGAGGATGGAGTCCGCAGGAAAGCAGAGAGGGCCAAATTGTCTGTGGCATTTGAAAGGGTTCCAGGAGGCAGTGAGAACCAGCATTACTTTTCCCCGCTGGAACCTTTGCTGTGGCAGCAAAAGCTGGACGTTTGTCTTTTTTGCTCCGGAGGCTGCCGAAAGCGAAAACAGGTGCTTTTGAGGATGGAGTCCGCAGGAAAGCAGAGAGGGCCAAATTGTCTGTGGCATTTGAAGAGGTTCCAGGAGGCAATAAAGACCAGCATTACTTTTCCCCGCTGGCACATTTGCTGTGGCAGCAAAACGTGGACGTTTGTCTTTTTTGCTCCGGAGGCTGCCGAAAGCGAAAACAGGTGCTTTTGAGGATGGAGTCCGCAGGAAAGCAGAGAGGGCCAAATTGTCTGTGGCATTTGAAAGAGTTCCAGGGAGCAGTGTTAACCAGCATTACTTTTCCCCGCTGGCGCCTTTGCTGTGGCAGCAAATACTGGACGTTTGTCTTTTTTGCTCCGGAGGTTGCCGAAAGCGAAAACAGGTGCTTTTGAGGATGGAGTCCGCAGGAAAGCAGAGAGAGCCAAATTGTCTGGGGCATTTGAAAGAGTTCCAGGAGGCAATGAGGACCAGCATCACTTTTCCCCGCTGGCACCTTTGCTGTGGCAGCAAATACTGGACGTTTGTCTTTTTTGCTCCGGAGGTTGCCGAAAGCGAAAACAGGTGTTTTGAGGATGGAGTCCGCAGGAAAGCAGAGAGGGCCAAATTGTCTGGGGCATTTGAAAGAGTTCCAGGAGGCAGTGAGAACCAGCATTACTTTTCCCCGCTGGCACCTTTGCTGTGGCAGCAAAACCTGGACGTTTGTCTTTTTTGGTCCGGAGGCTGCCGAAAGTGAAAACAGGTGCTTTTGAGGATGGAGTCCGCAGGAAAGCAGAGAGGGCCAAATTGTCTGGGGCATTTGAAAGGGTTCCAGGAGGCAGTGAGAACCAGCATTACTTTTCCCCGCTGGCACCTTTGCTGTGGCAGCAAAAGCTGGACGTTTGTCTTCTTTGCTCCGGAGGCTGCCGAAAGCGAAAACAGGTGCTTTTGAGGATGGAGTCCGCATGAAAGCAGAGAGGGCCGAATTGTCTGGGGCATTTGAAAGGGTTCCAGGAGACAGTGAGAACCAGCATTACTTTTCCCCGTTGGCGCTTTTGCTGTGGCAGCAAATACTGGACGTTTGTCTTTTTTGCTCCGGAGGCTGCTGAAAGCGAAAAAAGGTGCTTTTGAGGATGGAGTCCGCAGGAAAGCAGAGAGGGCCAAATTGTCTGTGGCATTTGAAAGGGTTCCAGGAGGCAGTGAGAACCAGCATTACTTTTCCCCTCTGGCACCTTTGCTGTGGCAGCAAAACCTGGATGTTTGATTTTTTTGCTCCGGAGGCTGCCGAAAGCGAAAACAGGTGCTTTTGAGGATGGAGTCTGCAGGAAAGCAGAGAGGGCCAAATTGTCTGGGGCATTTGAAGGGTTTCCATGAGGCAGTGATAACCAGCATCACTTTTCCCTGCTGGCACCTTTGCTTTGGCAGCAAAACCTGGACGTTTGTCTTTTTTGCTCCGGAGGTTGCCGAAAGCGAAAACAGGTGCTTTTGAGGATGGAGTCCGCAGGAAAGCAGAGAGGGCCAAATTGTCTGGGGAATTTGAAAGAGTTCCAGGAGGCAGTGAGAAGCAGCATTACTTTTCCCCGCTGGCACCTTTGCTGTGGCAGCAAAACCTGGACGTTTGTCTTTTTTGCTCCGGAGGCTGCCGAAAGCGAAAACAGGTGCTTTTGAGGATGGAGTCCGCAGGAAAGCAGAGAGGGCCAAATTGTCTGTGGCATTTGAAAGGGTTCCAGGAGGCAGTGAGAACCAGCATTACTTTTCCCCGCTGGAACCTTTGCTGTGGCAGCAAAAGCTGGACGTTTGTCTTTTTTGCTCCTGAGTTTTCCAAAAGCGAAAACAGGTGCTTTTGAGGATGGAGTCCGCAGGAAAGCAGAGAGGGCCAAATTGTCTGTGGCATTTGAAGAGGTTCCAGGAGGCAATAAAGACCAGCATTACTTTTCCCCGCTGGCACATTTGCTGTGGCAGCAAAACGTGGACGTTTGTCTTTTTTGGTCCGGAGGCTGCCGAAAGCGAAAACAGGTGCTTTTGAGGATGGAGTCCGCAGGAAAGCAGAGAGGGCCAAATTGTCTGTGGCATTTGAAAGAGTTCCAGGGAGCAGTGTTAACCAGCATTACTTTTCCCCGCTGGCGCCTTTGCTGTGGCAGCAAATACTGGACGTTTGTCTTTTTTGCTCCGGAGGTTGCCGAAAGCGAAAACAGGTGCTTTTGAGGATGGAGTCCGCAGGAATGCAGAGAGAGCCAAATTGTCTGGGGCATTTGAAAGAGTTCCAGGAGGCAATGAGGACCAGCATCACTTTTCCCCGCTGGCACCTTTGCTGTGGCAGCAAATACTGGACGTTTGTCTTTTTTGCTCCGGAGGTTGCCGAAAGCGAAAACAGGTGTTTTGAGGATGGAGTCCGCAGGAAAGCAGAGAGGGCCAAATTGTCTGGGGCATTTGAAAGGGTTCCAGGAGGCAGTGAGAACCAGCATTACTTTTCCCCGCTGGCACCTTTGCTGTGGCAGCAAAAGCTGGACGTTTGTCTTCTTTGCTCCGGAGGCTGCCGAAAGCGAAAACAGGTGCTTTTGAGGATGGAGTCCGCATGAAAGCAGAGAGGGCCGAATTGTCTGGGGCATTTGAAAGGGTTCCAGGAGACAGTGAGAACCAGCATTACTTTTCCCCGTTGGCGCTTTTGCTGTGGCAGCATATACTGGACGTTTGTCTTTTTTGCTCCTGAGGTTGCCGAAAGAGAAAACAGGTGCTTTTGAGGATGGAGTCCGCAGGAAAGCAGAGAGGGCCAAATTGTCTGGGGCATTTGAAAGAGTTCCAGGAGGCAGTGAGAACCAGCATTACTTTTCCCCGCTGGCACCTTTGCTGTGGCAGCAAAAGCTGGACGTTTGTCTTCTTTGCTCCGGAGGCTGCCGAAAGCGAAAAAAGGTGCTTTTGAGGATGGAGTCCGCAGGAAAGCAGAGAGGGCCAAATTGTCTGTGGCATTTGAAGAGGTTCCAGGAGGCAATGAAGACCAGCATTACTTTTCCCCGCTGGCACCTTTGCTGTGGCAGCAAAACGTGGACGTTTGTCTTTTTTTCTCCGGAGGCTGCCGAAAGCGAAAACAGGTGCTTTTGAGGATGGAGTCCGCAGGAAAGCAGAGAGGGCCAAATTGTCTGGGGCATTTGAAAGAGTTCCAGGAGGCAGTGAGAACCAGCAATACTTTTCCCCGCTGGCACCTTTGCTGTGGCAGCAAAAGCTGGACGTTTGTCTTTTTTGCTCCGGAGGCTGCCGAAAGCGAAAACAGGTGCTTTTGAGGATGGAGTCCGCAGGAAAGCAGAGAGGGCCAAATTGTCTGTGGCATTTGAAAGGGTTCCAGGAGGCAGTGAGAACCAGCATTACTTTTCCCCTCTGACACCTTTGCTGTGGCAGCAAAACCTGGACGTTTGTCTTTTTTGCTCCGGAGGCTGCCGAAAGTGAAAACAGGTGCTTTTGAGGATGGAGTCCGCAGGAAAGCAGAGAGGGCCAAATTGTATGGGGCATTTGAAAGGGTTCCAGGAGGCAGTGAGAACCAGCATTACTTTTCCCCGCTGGCACCTTTGCTGTGGCAGCAAAAGCTGGACGTTTGTCTTCTTTGCTCCGGAGGCTGCCGAAAGCGAAAACAGGTGCTTTTGAGGATGGAGTCCGCATGAAAGCAGAGAGGGCCGAATTGTCTGGGGCATTTGAAAGGGTTCCAGGAGACAGTGAGAACCAGCATTACTTTTCCCCGTTGGCGCTTTTGCTGTGGCAGCAAATACTGAACGTTTGTCTATTTTGCTCCTGAGGTTGCCGAAAGAGAAAACAGGTGCTTTTGAGGATGGAGTCCGCAGGAAAGCAGAGAGGGCCAAATTGTCTGGGGCATTTGAAAGAGTTCCAGGAGGCAGTGAGAACCAGCATTACTTTTCCCCGCTGGCACCTTTGCTGTGGCAGCAAAAGCTGGACGTTTGTCTTCTTTGCTCCGGAGGCTGCCGAAAGCGAAAAAAGGTGCTTTTGAGGATGGAGTCCGCAGGAAAGCAGAGAGGGCCAAATTGTCTGTGGCATTTGAAGAGGTTCCAGGAGGCAATGAAGACCAGCATTACTTTTCCCCGCTGGCACCTTTGCTGTGGCAGCAAAACGTGGACGTTTGTCTTTTTTTCTCCGGAGGCTGCCGAAAGCGAAAACAGGTGCTTTTGAGGATGGAGTCCGCAGGAAAGCAGAGAGGGCCAAATTGTCTGGGGCATTTGAAAGAGTTCCAGGAGGCAGTGAGAACCAGCAATACTTTTCCCCGCTGGCACCTTTGCTGTGGCAGCAAAAGCTGGACGTTTGTCTTTTTTGCTCCGGAGGCTGCCGAAAGCGAAAACAGGTGCTTTTGAGGATGGAGTCCGCAGGAAAGCAGAGAGGGCCAAATTGTCTGTGGCATTTGAAAGGGTTCCAGGAGGCAGTGAGAACCAGCATTACTTTTCCCCTCTGACACCTTTGCTGTGGCAGCAAAACCTGGACGTTTGATTTTTTTGCTCCGGAGGCTGCCGAAAGCGAAAACAGGTGCTTTTGAGGATGGAGTCTGCAGGAAAGCAGAGAGGGCCAAATTGTCTGGGGCATTTGAAGGGTTTCCAGGAGGCAGTGATAACCAGCATCACTTTTCCCTGCTGGCACCTTTGCTTTGGCAGCAAAACCTGGACGTTTGTCTTTTTTGCTCCGGAGGTTGCCGAAAGCGAAAACAGGTGTTTTGAGGATGGAGTCCGCAGGAAAGCAGAGAGGGCCAAATTGTCTGGGGCATTTGAAAGAGTTCCAGGAGGCAGTGAGAACCAGCATTACTTTTCCCCGCTGCCACCTTTGCTGTGGCAGCAAAAGCTGGACGTTTGTCTTCTTTGCTCCGGAGGTTGCCGAAAGCGAAAACAGGTGCTTTTGAGGATGGAGTCCGCAGGAAAGCAGAGAGGGTCAAATTGTCTGTGGCATTTGAAGAGGTTCCAGGAGGCAATAAAGACCAGCATTACTTTTCCCCGCTGGCACCTTTGCTGTGGCAGCAAAACGTGGACGTTTGTCTTTTTTGGTCCGGAGGCTGCCGAAAGAGAAAACAGGTGCTTCTGAGGATGGAGTCCGCAAGAAAGCAGAGAGGGCCAAATTGTCTGTGGCATTTGAAAGAGTTCCAGGGAGCAGTGTTAACCAGCATTACTTTTCCCCGCTGGCGCCTTTGCTGTGGCAGCAAATACTGGACGTTTGTCTTTTTTGCTCCGGAGGTTGCCGAAAGCGAAAACAGGTGCTTTTGAGGATGGAGTCCGCAGGAAAGCAGAGAGAGCCAAATTGTCTGGGGCATTTGAAAGAGTTCCAGGAGGCAGTGAGAACCAGCATTACTTTTCCCCGCTGGCACCTTTGCTGTGGCAGCAAAAGCTGGACGTTTGTCTTCTTTGCTCCGGAGGTTGCCGAAAGCGAAAACAGGTGCTTTTGAGGATGGAGTCCGCAGGAAAGCAGAGAGGGCCAAATTGTCTGTGGCATTTGAAGAGGTTCCAGGAGGCAGTGAGAACCAGCATTACTTTTCCCCGCTGGCACCTTTGCTGTGGCAGTAAAACGTGGACGTTTTTCTTTTTTGCTACGGAGGCTGCCGAAAGCGAAAACAGGTGCTTTTGAGGATGGAGTCTGCAGGAAAGCAGAGAGGGCCAAATTGTCTGAGGCATTTGAAAGAGTTCCAGGAGGCAGTGAGAACCAGCATTACTTTTCCCCGCTGGCACCTTTGCTGTGGCAGCAAAAGCTGGACGTTTCTCTTCTTTGCTCCGGAGGCAGCCAAAAGTGTAAAAAGGTGCTTTTGAGGACAGAGTCCGCAGGAAAGCAGAGAGGACCAAACTGAATGGGGCATTTAAAGGGGTTCCAGGAGGCAGTGAGGACCAGCATCACTTTTCCCCGCTGGCACCTTTGCTGTGGCAGCAAAAGCTGGACGTTTGTCTTTTTTGCTCCGGAGGTTGCCGAAAGCGAAAACAGGTGCTTTTGAGGATGGAGTCCGCAGGAAAGCAGAGAGGGCCAAATTGTCTGTGGCATTTGAAGAGGTTCCAGGAGGCAATGAGGACCAGCATCACTTTTCCCCGCTGGCACCTTTGCTGTGGCAGCAAAACCTGGACGTTTGTCTTTTTTGCTCCAGAGGTTGCCGAAAGCGAAAACAGGTGCTTTTGAGGATGGAGTCCGCAGGAAAGCAGAGAGGGCCAAATTGTCTGGGGCATTTGAAAGAGTTCCAGGAGGCAGTGAGAACCAGCAATACTTTTCCCCGCTGGCACCTTTGCTGTGGCAGCAAAAGCTGGACGTTTGTCTTTTTTGCTCCGGAGGCTGCCGAAAGCGAAAACAGGTGCTTTTGAGGATGGAGTCCGCAGGAAAGCAGAGAGGGCCAAATTGTCTGTGGCATTTGAAAGGGTTCCAGGAGGCAGTGAGAACCAGCATTACTTTTCCCCTCTGACACCTTTGCTGTGGCAGCAAAACCTGGACGTTTGTCTTTTTTGCTCCGGAGGCTGCCGAAAGTGAAAACAGGTGCTTTTGAGGATGGAGTCCGCAGGAAAGCAGAGAGGGCCAAATTGTATGGGGCATTTGAAAGGGTTCCAGGAGGCAGTGAGAACCAGCATTACTTTTCCCCGCTGGCACCTTTGCTGTGGCAGCAAAAGCTGGACGTTTGTCTTCTTTGCTCCGGAGGCTGCCGAAAGCGAAAACAGGTGCTTTTGAGGATGGAGTCCGCATGAAAGCAGAGAGGGCCGAATTGTCTGGGGCATTTGAAAGGGTTCCAGGAGACAGTGAGAACCAGCATTACTTTTCCCCGTTGGCGCTTTTGCTGTGGCAGCAAATACTGGACGTTTGTCTATTTTGCTCCTGAGGTTGCCGAAAGAGAAAACAGGTGCTTTTGAGGATGGAGTCCGCAGGAAAGCAGAGAGGGCCAAATTGTCTGGGGCATTTGAAAGAGTTCCAGGAGGCAGTGAGAACCAGCATTACTTTTCCCCGCTGGCACCTTTGCTGTGGCAGCAAAAGCTGGACGTTTGTCTTCTTTGCTCCGGAGGCTGCCGAAAGCGAAAAAAGGTGCTTTTGAGGATGGAGTCCGCAGGAAAGCAGAGAGGGCCAAATTGTCTGTGGCATTTGAAGAGGTTCCAGGAGGCAATGAAGACCAGCATTACTTTTCCCCGCTGGCACCTTTGCTGTGGCAGCAAAACGTGGACGTTTGTCTTTTTTTCTCCGGAGGCTGCCGAAAGCGAAAACAGGTGCTTTTGAGGATGGAGTCCGCAGGAAAGCAGAGAGGGCCAAATTGTCTGGGGCATTTGAAAGAGTTCCAGGAGGCAGTGAGAACCAGCAATACTTTTCCCCGCTGGCACCTTTGCTGTGGCAGCAAAAGCTGGACGTTTGTCTTTTTTGCTCCGGAGGCTGCCGAAAGCGAAAACAGGTGCTTTTGAGGATGGAGTCCGCAGGAAAGCAGAGAGGGCCAAATTGTCTGTGGCATTTGAAAGGGTTCCAGGAGGCAGTGAGAACCAGCATTACTTTTCCCCTCTGACACCTTTGCTGTGGCAGCAAAACCTGGACGTTTGATTTTTTTGCTCCGGAGGCTGCCGAAAGCGAAAACAGGTGCTTTTGAGGATGGAGTCTGCAGGAAAGCAGAGAGGGCCAAATTGTCTGGGGCATTTGAAGGGTTTCCAGGAGGCAGTGATAACCAGCATCACTTTTCCCTGCTGGCACCTTTGCTTTGGCAGCAAAACCTGGACGTTTGTCTTTTTTGCTCCGGAGGTTGCCGAAAGCGAAAACAGGTGTTTTGAGGATGGAGTCCGCAGGAAAGCAGAGAGGGCCAAATTGTCTGGGGCATTTGAAAGAGTTCCAGGAGGCAGTGAGAACCAGCATTACTTTTCCCCGCTGCCACCTTTGCTGTGGCAGCAAAAGCTGGACGTTTGTCTTCTTTGCTCCGGAGGTTGCCGAAAGCGAAAACAGGTGCTTTTGAGGATGGAGTCCGCAGGAAAGCAGAGAGGGTCAAATTGTCTGTGGCATTTGAAGAGGTTCCAGGAGGCAATAAAGACCAGCATTACTTTTCCCCGCTGGCACCTTTGCTGTGGCAGCAAAACGTGGACGTTTGTCTTTTTTGGTCCGGAGGCTGCCGAAAGAGAAAACAGGTGCTTCTGAGGATGGAGTCCGCAAGAAAGCAGAGAGGGCCAAATTGTCTGTGGCATTTGAAAGAGTTCCAGGGAGCAGTGTTAACCAGCATTACTTTTCCCCGCTGGCGCCTTTGCTGTGGCAGCAAATACTGGACGTTTGTCTTTTTTGCTCCGGAGGTTGCCGAAAGCGAAAACAGGTGCTTTTGAGGATGGAGTCCGCAGGAAAGCAGAGAGAGCCAAATTGTCTGGGGCATTTGAAAGAGTTCCAGGAGGCAGTGAGAACCAGCATTACTTTTCCCCGCTGGCACCTTTGCTGTGGCAGCAAAAGCTGGACGTTTGTCTTCTTTGCTCCGGAGGTTGCCGAAAGCGAAAACAGGTGCTTTTGAGGATGGAGTCCGCAGGAAAGCAGAGAGGGCCAAATTGTCTGTGGCATTTGAAGAGGTTCCAGGAGGCAGTGAGAACCAGCATTACTTTTCCCCGCTGGCACCTTTGCTGTGGCAGTAAAACGTGGACGTTTTTCTTTTTTGCTACGGAGGCTGCCGAAAGCGAAAACAGGTGCTTTTGAGGATGGAGTCTGCAGGAAAGCAGAGAGGGCCAAATTGTCTGAGGCATTTGAAAGAGTTCCAGGAGGCAGTGAGAACCAGCATTACTTTTCCCCGCTGGCACCTTTGCTGTGGCAGCAAAAGCTGGACGTTTCTCTTCTTTGCTCCGGAGGCAGCCAAAAGTGTAAAAAGGTGCTTTTGAGGACAGAGTCCGCAGGAAAGCAGAGAGGACCAAACTGAATGGGGCATTTAAAGGGGTTCCAGGAGGCAGTGAGGACCAGCATCACTTTTCCCCGCTGGCACCTTTGCTGTGGCAGCAAAAGCTGGACGTTTGTCTTTTTTGCTCCGGAGGTTGCCGAAAGCGAAAACAGGTGCTTTTGAGGATGGAGTCCGCAGGAAAGCAGAGAGGGCCAAATTGTCTGTGGCATTTGAAGAGGTTCCAGGAGGCAATGAGGACCAGCATCACTTTTCCCCGCTGGCACCTTTGCTGTGGCAGCAAAACCTGGACGTTTGTCTTTTTTGCTCCAGAGGTTGCCGAAAGCGAAAACAGGTGCTTTTGAGGATGGAGTCCGCAGGAAAGCAGAGAGGGCCAAATTGTCTGGGGCATTTGAAAGAGTTCCAGGAGGCAGTGAGAACCAGCATTACTTTTCCCCGCTGGCACCTTTTCTGTGGCAGCAAAACGTGGACGTTTGTCTTTTTTGCTCTGGAGGCTGCCGAAAGCGAAAACAGGTGCTTTTGAGGATGGAGTCCGCAGGAAAGCAGAGAGGACCAAATTGTCTGGGGCATTTGAAAGGGTTCCAGGAGGCAGTGAGAACCAGCATTACTTTTCCCCGCTGCCACCTTTGCTGTGGCAGCAAAAGCTGGACGTTTGTCTTCTTTGCTCCGGAGGTTGCCGAAAGCGAAAACAGGTGCTTTTGAGGATGGAGTCCGCAGGAAAGCAGAGAGGGCCAAATTGTCTGGGGCATTTGAAGAGGTTCCAGGAGGCAGTGAGAACCAGCATTACTTTTCCCCGCTGGCACCTTTGCTGTGGCAGTAAAACGTGGACGTTTGTCTTTTTTGCTCCGGAGGTTGCCGAAAGCGAAAACAGGTGCTTTTGAGGATGGAGTCCGCAGGAAAGCAGAGAGGGCCAAATTGTCTGGGGCATTTGAAAGAGTTCCAGGAGGCAGTGAGAACCAGCATTACTTTTCCCCGCTGGCACCTTTGCTGTGGCAGCAAAACCTGGACGTTTGTCTTTTTTGCTCCGGAGGTTGCCGAAAGCGAAAACAGGTGCTTTTGAGGATGGAGTCCGCAGGAAAGCAGAGAGGGACCAATTGTCTGGGGCATTTGAAAGGGTTCCAGGAGGCAGTGAGAACCAGCATTACTTTTCCCCGCTGGCACCTTTGCTGTGGCAGCAAAACCTGGACGTTTGTCTTTTTTGCTCCGGAGGCTGCCGAAAGCGAAAACAGGTGCTTTTGAGGATGGAGTCCGCAGGAAAGCAGAGAGGGCCAAATTGTCTGTGGCATTTGAAAGGGTTCCAGGAGGCAGTGAGAACCAGCATTATTTTTCTCCGCTGGCACCTTTGCTGTGGCAGCAAAAGCTGGACGTTTGATTTTTTTGCTCCGGAGGCTGCCGAAAGCGAAAACAGGTGCTTTTGAGGATGGAGTCCGCAGGAAAGCAGAGAGGGCCAAATTGTCTGAGGCATTTGAAAGAGTTCCAGGAGGCAGTGAGAACCAGCATTACTTTTCCCCGCTGGCACCTTTGCTGTGGCAGCAAAAGCTGGACGTTTGTCTTCTTTGCTCCGGAGGCAGCCAAAAGTGTAAAAAGGTGCTTTTGAGGACAGAGTCCGCAGGAAAGCAGAGAGGACCAAACTGAATGGGGCATTTAAAGGGGTTCCAGGAGGCAGTGAGGACCAGCATCACTTTTCCCCGCTGGCACCTTTGCTGTGGCAGCAAAAGCTGGACGTTTGTCTTTTTTGCTCCGGAGGTTGCCGAAAGCGAAAACAGGTGCTTTTGAGGATGGAGTCCGCAGGAAAGCAGAGAGGGCCAAATTGTCTGTGGCATTTGAAGAGGTTCCAGGAGGCAATGAGGACCAGCATCACTTTTCCCCGCTGGCACCTTTGCTGTGGCAGCAAAACCTGGACGTTTGTCTTTTTTGCTCCAGAGGTTGCCGAAAGCGAAAACAGGTGCTTTTGAGGATGGAGTCCGCAGGAAAGCAGAGAGGGCCAAATTGTCTGGGGCATTTGAAAGAGTTCCAGGAGGCAGTGAGAACCAGCATTACTTTTCCCCGCTGGCACCTTTTCTGTGGCAGCAAAACGTGGACGTTTGTCTTTTTTGCTCTGGAGGCTGCCGAAAGCGAAAACAGGTGCTTTTGAGGATGGAGTCCGCAGGAAAGCAGAGAGGACCAAATTGTCTGGGGCATTTGAAAGGGTTCCAGGAGGCAGTGAGAACCAGCATTACTTTTCCCCGCTGCCACCTTTGCTGTGGCAGCAAAAGCTGGACGTTTGTCTTCTTTGCTCCGGAGGTTGCCGAAAGCGAAAACAGGTGCTTTTGAGGATGGAGTCCGCAGGAAAGCAGAGAGGGCCAAATTGTCTGGGGCATTTGAAGAGGTTCCAGGAGGCAGTGAGAACCAGCATTACTTTTCCCCGCTGGCACCTTTGCTGTGGCAGTAAAACGTGGACGTTTGTCTTTTTTGCTCCGGAGGTTGCCGAAAGCGAAAACAGGTGCTTTTGAGGATGGAGTCCGCAGGAAAGCAGAGAGGGCCAAATTGTCTGGGGCATTTGAAAGAGTTCCAGGAGGCAGTGAGAACCAGCATTACTTTTCCCCGCTGGCACCTTTGCTGTGGCAGCAAAACCTGGACGTTTGTCTTTTTTGCTCCGGAGGTTGCCGAAAGCGAAAACAGGTGCTTTTGAGGATGGAGTCCGCAGGAAAGCAGAGAGGGACCAATTGTCTGGGGCATTTGAAAGGGTTCCAGGAGGCAGTGAGAACCAGCATTACTTTTCCCCGCTGGCACCTTTGCTGTGGCAGCAAAACCTGGACGTTTGTCTTTTTTGCTCCGGAGGCTGCCGAAAGCGAAAACAGGTGCTTTTGAGGATGGAGTCCGCAGGAAAACAGAGAGGGCCAAATTGTCTGTGGCATTTGAAAGGGTTCCAGGAGGCAGTGAGAACCAGCATTATTTTTCTCCGCTGGCACCTTTGCTGTGGCAGCAAAAGCTGGACGTTTGATTTTTTTGCTCCGGAGGCTGCCGAAAGCGAAAACAGGTGCTTTTGAGGATGGAGTCCGCAGGAAAGCAGAGAGGGCCAAATTGTCTGCGGCATTTGAAAGGGTTCCAGGAGACAGTGAGAAGCAGCATTACTTTTCCCTGCTGGCGCCTTTGCTGTGGCAGCAAATACTGGACGTTTGTCTTTTTTGCTCCTGAGGTTGCCGAAAGAGAAAACAGGTGCTTTTGAGGATGGAGTCCGCAGGAAAGCAGAGAGGGCCAAATTGTCTGGGGCATTTGAAAGAGTTCCAGGAGGCAATGAGGACCAGCATCACTTTTCACCGCTGGCACCTTTGCTGTGGCAGCAAAACCTGGACGTTTGTCTTTTTTGCTCCGGAGGTTGCCGAAAGCGAAAACAGGTGATTTTGAGGATGGAGTCCGCAGGAAAGCAGAGAGGGCCAAATTGTCTGGGGCATTTGAAAGAGTTCCAGGAGGCAGTGAGAACCAGCATTACTTTTCCCCGCTGGCACATTTTCTGTGGCAGCAAAACGTGGACGTTTGTCTTTTTTGCTCCGGAGGCTGCCGAAAGCGAAAACAGGTGCTTTTGAGGATGGAGTCCGCAGGAAAGCAGAGAGGGCCAAATTGTCTGGGGCATTTGAAAGGGTTCCAGGAGGCAGTGAGAACCAGCATTACTTTTCCCCGCTGGCACCTTTGCTGTGGCAGCAAAAGCTGGACGTTTGTCTTCTTTGCTCCGGAGGCAGCCGAAAGCGAAAAAAGGTGCTTTTGAGGATGGAGTCCGCAGGAAAGCAGAGAGGGCCAAATTGTCTGGGGCATTTGAAAGAGTTCCAGGAGGCAGTGAGAACCAGCATTACTTTTCCCCGCTGGCACCTTTGCTGTGGCAGCAAAAGCTGGACGTTTGTCTTCTTTGCTCCGGAGGCTGCCGAAAGCGAAAACAGGTGCTTTTGAGGATGGAGTCCGCAGGAAAGCAGAGAGGGCCAAATTGTCTGGGTCATTTGAAGAGGTTCCAGGAGGCAATGAAGACCAGCATTACTTTTCCCCGCTGGCACCTTTGCTGTGGCAGCAAAACGTGGACGTTTGTCTTTTTTGCTCCGCAGGCTGCCGAAAGCGAAAACAGGTGCTTTTGAGGATGGAGTCCGCAGGAAAGCAGAGAGGGCCAAATTGTCTGGGGCATTTGAAAGAGTTCCAGGAGGCAGTGAGAACCAGCATTACTTTTCCCCGCTGCCACCTTTGCTGTGGCAGCAAAAGCTGGACGTTTGTCTTTTTTTCTCCGGAGGCTGCCGAAAGCGAAAACAGGTGCTTTTGAGGATGGAGTCCGCAGGAAAGCAGAGAGGGCCAAATTGTCTGGGGCATTTGAAAGGGTTCCAGGAGGCAGTGAGAACCAGCATTACTTTTCCCCTCTGGCGCCTTTGCTGTGGCAGCAAAACCTGGACGTTTGATTTTTTTGCTCCGGAGGCTGCCGAAAGCGAAAACAGGTGCTTTTGAGGATGGAGTCCGCAGGAAAGCAGAGAGGGCCAAATTGTCTGTGGCATTTGAAAGGGTTCCAGGAGGCAGTGAGAACCAGCATTACTTTTCCCCTCTGGCACCTTTGCTGTGGCAGCAAAAGCTGGATGTTTGATTTTTTTGCTCCGGAGGTTGCCGAAAGCGAAAACAGGTGCTTTTGAGGATGGAGTCCGCAGGAAAGCAGAGAGGGCCAAATTGTCTGGGGCATTTGAAGGGTTTCCAGGAGGCAGTGATAACCAGCATCACTTTTCCCCGCTGGCACCTTTGCTGTTGCAGCAAAACCTGGACGTTTGTCTTTTTTGCTCCGGAGGCTGCCGAAAGCGAAAACAGGTGCTTTTGAGGATGGAGTCCGCAGGAAAGCAGAGAGGGCCAAATTGTCTGGGGCATTTGAAAGAGTTCCAGGAGGCAGTGAGAACCAGCAATACTTTTCTCCGCTGGCACCTTTGCTGTGGCAGCAAAAGCTGGACGTTTGTCTTTTTTGCTCCGGAGGCTGCCGAAAGCGAAAACAGGTGCTTTTGAGGATGGAGTCCGCAGGAAAGCAGAGAGGGCCAAATTGTCTGTGGCATTTGAAAGGGTTCCAGGAGGCAGTGAGAACCAGCATTACTTTTCCCCTCTGACACCTTTGCTGTGGCAGCAAAACCTGGACGTTTGATTTTTTTGCTCCGGAGGCTGCCGAAAGAGAAAACAGGTGCTTTTGAGGATGGAGTCTGCAGGAAAGCAGAGAGTGCCAAATTGTCTGGGGCATTTGAAAGAGTTCCAGGAAGCAGTGATAACCAGCATCACTTTTCCCCGCTGGCACCTTTGCTGTGGCAGCAAAACCTGGTCGTTTGTCTTTTTTGCTCCGGAGCTTGCCGAAAGCGAAAACAGGTGCTTTTGAGGATGGAGTCCGCAGGAAAGCAGAGAGGGCCAAATTGTCTGGGGCATTTGAAAGGGTTCCAGGAGACAGTGAGAACCAGCATTACTTTTCCCCGCTGGCGCCTTTGCTGTGGCAGCAAATACTGGACGTTTGTCTTTTTTACTCCTGAGGTTGCCGAAAGCGAAAACAGGTGCTTTTGAGGATGGAGTCCGCAGGAAAGCAGAGAGGGCCAAATTGTCTGGGGCATTTGAAAGAGTTCCAGGAGGCAATGAGGACCAGCATCACTTTTCCCCGCTGGCACCTTTGCTGTGGCAGCAAAAGCTGGACGTTTGTCTTTTTTGCTCCGGAGGTTGCCGAAAGCGAAAACAGGTGCTTTTGAGGATGGAGTCCGCAGGAAAGCAGAGAGGGCCAAATTGTCTGGGGAATTTGAAAGAGTTCCAGGAGGCAGTGAGAACCAGCATTAATTTTCCCCGCTGGCACCTTTGCTGTGGCAGCAAAACCTGGACGTTTGTCTTTTTTGCTCCGCAGGCTGCCGAAATCGAAAAAAGGTGCTTTTGAGGATGGAGTCCGCAGGAAAGCAGAGAGGGCCAAATTGTCTGTGGCATTTGAAAGGGTTCCAGGAGGCAGTGAGAACCAGCATTACTTTTCCCCTCTGGCACCTTGGCTGTGGCAGCAAAAGCTGGATGTTTGATTTTTTTGCTCCGGAGGCTGCCGAAAGCGAAAACAGGTGCTTTTGAGGATGGAGTCTGCAGGAAAGCAGAGAGGGCCAAATTGTCTGTGGCATTTGAAGGGTTTCCAGGAGGCAGTGATAACCAGCATCACTTTTCCCTGCTGGCACCTTTGCTTTGGCAGCAAAAGCTGGACGTTTGTCTTCTTTGCTCCGGAGGTTGCCGAAAGCGAAAACAGGTGCTTTTGAGGATGGAGTCCGCAGGAAAGCAGAGAGGGTCAAATTGTCTGTGGCATTTGAAGAGGTTCCAGGAGGCAATAAAGACCAGCATTACTTTTCCCCGCTGGCACCTTTGCTGTGGCAGCAAAACGTGGACGTTTTTCTTTTTTGGTCCGGAGGCTGCCGAATGAGAAAACAGGTGCTTTTGAGGATGGAGTCCGCAAGAAAGCAGAGAGGGCCAAATTGTCTGTGGCATTTGAAAGAGTTCCAGGGAGCAGTGTTAACCAGCATTACTTTTCCCCGCTGGCGCCTTTGCTGTGGCAGCAAATACTGGACGTTTGTCTTTTTTGCTCCGGAGGTTGCCGAAAGCGAAAACAGGTGCTTTTGAGGATGGAGTCCGCAGGAAAGCAGAGAGAGCCAAATTGTCTGGGGCATTTGAAAGAGTTCCAGGAGGCAGTGAGAACCAGCATTACTTTTCCCCGCTGGCACCTTTGCTGTGGCAGCAAAAGCTGGACGTTTGTCTTCTTTGCTCCGGAGGTTGCCGAAAGCGAAAACAGGTGCTTTTGAGGATGGAGTCCGCAGGAAAGCAGAGAGGGCCAAATTGTCTGTGGCATTTGAAGAGGTTCCAGGAGGCAGTGAGAACCAGCATTACTTTTCCCCGCTGGCACCTTTGCTGTGGCAGTAAAACGTGGACGTTTTTCTTTTTTGCTACGGAGGCTGCCGAAAGCGAAAACAGGTGCTTTTGAGGATGGAGTCTGCAGGAAAGCAGAGAGGGCCAAATTGTCTGAGGCATTTGAAAGAGTTCCAGGAGGCAGTGAGAACCAGCATTACTTTTCCCCGCTGGCACCTTTGCTGTGGCAGCAAAAGCTGGACGTTTGTCTTCTTTGCTCCGGAGGCAGCCAAAAGTGTAAAAAGGTACTTTTGAGGACAGAGTCCGCAGGAAAGCAGAGAGGACCAAACTGAATGGGGCATTTAAAGGGGTTCCAGGAGGCAGTGAGGACCAGCATCACTTTTCCCCGCTGGCACCTTTGCTGTGGCAGCAAAAGCTGGACGTTTGTCTTTTTTGCTCCGGAGGTTGCCGAAAGCGAAAACAGGTGCTTTTGAGGATGGAGTCCGCAGGAAAGCAGAGAGGGCCAAATTGTCTGTGGCATTTGAAGAGGTTCCAGGAGGCAATGAGGACCAGCATCACTTTTCCCCGCTGGCACCTTTGCTGTGGCAGCAAAACCTGGACGTTTGTCTTTTTTGCTCCAGAGGTTGCCGAAAGCGAAAACAGGTGCTTTTGAGGATGGAGTCCGCAGGAAAGCAGAGAGGGCCAAATTGTCTGGGGCATTTGAAAGAGTTCCAGAAGGCAGTGAGAACCAGCATTACTTTTCCCCGCTGGCACCTTTTCTGTGGCAGCAAAACGTGGACGTTTGTCTTTTTTGCTCTGGAGGCTGCCGAAAGCGAAAACAGGTGCTTTTGAGGATGGAGTCCGCAGGAAAGCAGAGAGGACCAAATTGTCTGGGGCATTTGAAAGGGTTCCAGGAGGCAGTGAGAACCAGCATTACTTTTCCCCGCTGCCACCTTTGCTGTGGCAGCAAAAGCTGGACGTTTGTCTTCTTTGCTCCGGAGGTTGCCGAAAGCGAAAACAGGTGCTTTTGAGGATGGAGTCCGCAGGAAAGCAGAGAGGGCCAAATTGTCTGGGGCATTTGAAGAGGTTCCAGGAGGCAGTGAGAACCAGCATTACTTTTCCCCGCTGGCACCTTTGCTGTGGCAGTAAAACGTGGACGTTTGTCTTTTTTGCTCCGGAGGTTGCCGAAAGCGAAAACAGGTGCTTTTGAGGATGGAGTCCGCAGGAAAGCAGAGAGGGCCAAATTGTCTGGGGCATTTGAAAGAGTTCCAGGAGGCAGTGAGAACCAGCATTACTTTTCCCCGCTGGCACCTTTGCTGTGGCAGCAAAACCTGGACGTTTGTCTTTTTTGCTCCGGAGGTTGCCGAAAGCGAAAACAGGTGCTTTTGAGGATGGAGTCCGCAGGAAAGCAGAGAGGGACCAATTGTCTGGGGCATTTGAAAGGGTTCCAGGAGGCAGTGAGAACCAGCATTACTTTTCCCCGCTGGCACCTTTGCTGTGGCAGCAAAACCTGGACGTTTGTCTTTTTTGCTCCGGAGGCTGCCGAAAGCGAAAACAGGTGCTTTTGAGGATGGAGTCCGCAGGAAAGCAGAGAGGGCCAAATTGTCTGTGGCATTTGAAAGGGTTCCAGGAGGCAGTGAGAACCAGCATTATTTTTCTCCGCTGGCACCTTTGCTGTGGCAGCAAAACCTGGACGTTTGATTTTTTTGCTCCGGAGGCTGCCGAAAGCGAAAACAGGTGCTTTTGAGGATGGAGTCCGCAGGAAAGCAGAGAGGGCCAAATTGTCTGCGGCATTTGAAAGGGTTCCAGGAGACAGTGAGAACCAGCATTACTTTTCCCTGCTGGCGCCTTTGCTCTGGCAGCAAATACTGGACGTTTGTCTTTTTTGCTCCTGAGGTTGCCGAAAGAGAAAACAGGTGCTTTTGAGGATGGAGTCCGCAGGAAAGCAGAGAGGGCCAAATTGTCTGGGGCATTTGAAAGAGTTCCAGGAGGCAATGAGGACCAGCATCACTTTTCACCGCTGGCACCTTTGCTGTGGCAGCAAAACCTGGACGTTTGTCTTTTTTGCTCCGGAGGCTGCCGAAAGAGAAAACAGGTGCTTTTGAGGATGGAGTCCGCAGGAAAGCAGAGAGGGCCAATTGTCTGGGGCATTTGAAAGAGTTCCAGGAAGCAGTGATAACCAGCATCACTTTTCCCCGCTGGCACCTTTGCTGTGGCAGCAAAACCTGGACGTTTTTCTTTTTTGCTCCGGAGGTTGCCGAAAGCGAAAACAGGTGCTTTTGAGGATGGAGTCCGCAGGAAAGCAGAGAGGGCCAAATTGTCTGGGGCATTTGAAATGGTTCCAGGAGACAGTGAGAACCAGCATTACTTTTCCCCGCTGGCGCCTTTGCTGTGGCAGCAAATACTGGACGTTTGTCTTTTTTGCTCCTGAGGTTGCCGAAAGCGAAAACAGGTGCTTTTGAGGATGGAGTCCGCAGGAAAGCAGAGAGAGCCAAATTGTCTGGGGCATTTGAAAGAGTTCCAGGAGGCAATGAGGACCAGCATCACTTTTCCCCGCTGGCACCTTTGCTGTGGCAGCAAAAGCTGGACGTTTGTCTTTTTTGCTCCGGAGGCTGCCGAAAGCGAAAACAGGTGCTTTTGAGGATGGAGTCCGCATGAAAGCAGAGAGGGCCAAATTGTCTGCGGCATTTGACAGGGTTCCAGGAGACAGTGAGAACCAGCATTACTTTTCCCCGCTGGCGCCTTTGCTGTGGCAGCAAATACTGGACGTTTGTCTTTTTTGCTCCGGATGTTGCCGAAAGCGAAAACAGGTGCTTTTGAGGATGGAGTCCGCAGGAAAGCAGAGAGAGCCAAATTGTCTGGGGCATTTGAAAGAGTTCCAGGAGGCAATGAGGACCAGCATCACTTTTCCCCGCTGGCACCTTTGCTGTGGCAGCAAAAGCTGGACGTTTGTCTTTTTTGCTCCGGAGGTTGCCGAAAGCGAAAACAGGTGCTTTTGAGGATGGAGTCCGCAGGAAAGCAGAGAGGGCCAAATTGTCTGTGGCATTTGAAGAGGTTCCAGGAGGCAATGAAGACCAGCATTACTTTTCCCCGCTGGCACTTTTGCTGTGGCAGCAAAACGTGGACGTTTGTCTTTTTTGCTCCGCAGGCTGCCGAAAGCGAAAACAGGTGCTTTTGAGGATGGAGTCCGCAGGAAAGCAGAGAGGGCCAAATTGTCTGGGGCATTTGAAAGAGTTCCAGGAGGCAGTGATAACCAGCAATACTTTTCCCCGCTGGCACCTTTGCTGTGGCAGCAAAAGCTGGACGTTTGTGTTTTTTTCTCCGGAGGCTGCCGAAAGCGAAAACAGGTGCTTTTGAGGATGGAGTCCGCAGGAAAGCAGAGAGGGCCAAATTGTCTGGGGCATTTGAAAGGGTTCCAGGAGGCAGTGTGAACCAGCATTACTTTTCCCCTCTGGCACCTTTGCTGTGGCAGCAAAACCTGGACGTTTGATTTTTTTGCTCCGGAGGCTGCCGAAAGCGAAAACAGGTGCTTTTGAGGATGGAGTCCGCAGGAAAGCGGAGAGGGCCAAATTGTCTGGGGCATTTGAAAGAGTTCCAGGAAGCAGTGATAACCAGCATCACTTTTCCCCGCTGGCACCTTTGCTGTGGCAGCAAAAGCTGGACGTTTGTCTTTTTTGCTCCTGAGGTTGCCGAAAGCGAAAACAGGTGCTTTTGAGGATGGAGTCCGCAGGAAAGCAGAGAGGGCCAAATTGTCTGTGGCATTTGAAAGGGTTCCAGGAGGCAGTGAGAACCAGCATTACTTTTCCCCGCTGGCACCTTTGCTGTGGCAGCAAATACTGGACGTTTGTCTTTTTTGCTCCGGAGGTTGCCGAAAGCGAAAACAGGTGCTTTTGAGGATGGAGTCCGCAGGAAAGCAGAGAGAGCCAAATTGTCTGGGGCATTTGAAAGAGTTCCAGGAGGCAATGAGGACCAGCATCACTTTTCCCCGCTGGCACCTTTGCTGTGGCAGCAAAAGCTGGACGTTTGTCTTTTTTGCTCCGGAGGTTGCCGAAAGCGAAAACAGGTGCTTTTGAGGATGGAGTCCGCAGGAAAGCAGAGAGGGCCAAATTGTCTGGGGCATTTGAAAGAGTTCCAGGAGGCAGTGAGAACCAGCATTACTTTTCCCCGCTGGCACCTTTGCTGTGGCAGCAAAAGCTGGACGTTTGTCTTCTTTGCTCCGGAGGCTGCCGAAAGCGAAAACAGGTGCTTTTGAGGATGGAGTCCGCAGGAAAGCAGAGAGGGCCAAATTGTCTGGGTCATTTGAAGAGGTTCCAGGAGGCAATGAAGACCAGCATTACTTTTCCCCGCTGGCACCTTTGCTGTGGCAGCAAAACGTGGACGTTTGTCTTTTTTGCTCCGCAGGCTGCCGAAAGCGAAAACAGGTGCTTTTGAGGATGGAGTCCGCAGGAAAGCAGAGAGGGCCAAATTGTCTGGGGCATTTGAAAGAGTTCCAGGAGGCAGTGAGAACCAGCATTACTTTTCCCCGCTGGCACCTTTGCTGTGGCAGCAAAAGCTGGACGTTTGTCTTTTTTTCTCCGGAGGCTGCCGAAAGCGAAAACAGGTGCTTTTGAGGATGGAGTCCGCAGGAAAGCAGAGAGGGACAAATTGTCTGGGGCATTTGAAAGGGTTCCAGGAGGCAGTGAGAACCAGCATTACTTTTCCCCTCTGGCGCCTTTGCTGTGGCAGCAAAACCTGGACGTTTGATTTTTTTGCTCCGGAGGCTGCCGAAAGCGAAAACAGGTGCTTTTGAGGATGGAGTCCGCAGGAAAGCAGAGAGGGCCAAATTGTCTGTGGCATTTGAAAGGGTTCCAGGAGGCAGTGATAACCAGCATCACTTTTCCCCGCTGGCACCTTTGCTGTGGCAGCAAAAGCTGGACGTTTGTCTTTTTTGCTCCGGAGGCTGCCGAAAGCGAAAACAGGTGCTTTTGAGGATGGAGTCCGCAGGAAAGCAGAGAGGGCCAAATTGTCTGTGGCATTTGAAAGGGTTCCAGGAGGCAGTGAGAACCAGCATTACTTTTCCCCGCTGGCACCTTTGCTGTGGCAGCAAAAGCTGGACGTTTGTCTTTTTTGCTCCTGAGGTTTCCAAAAGCGAAAACAGGTGCTTTTGAGGATGGAGTCCGCAGGAAAGCAGAGAGGGCCAAATTGTCTGTGGCATTTGAAGAGGTTCCAGGAGGCAATAAAGACCAGCATTACTTTTCCCCGCTGGCACCTTTGCTGTGGCAGCAAAACGTGGACGTTTGTCTTTTTTGCTCCGGAGGCCACCGAAAGCTAAAACAGGTGCTTTTGAGGATGGAGTCCGCAGGAAAGCAGAGAGGGCCAAATTGTCTGTGGCATTTGAAGAGGTTCCAGGAGGCAATGAAGACCAGCATTACTTTTCCCCGCTGGCACCTTTGCTGTGGCAGCAAAACGTGGACGTTTGTCTTTTTTGCTCCGGAGGCTGCCGAAAGCGAAAACAGGTGCTTTTGAGGATGGAGTCCGCAGGAAAGCAGAGAGGGCCAAATTGTCTGGGGCATTTGAAAGAGTTCCAGGAG
Source organism: Vanellus vanellus (assembly GCF_965231255.1). Taxonomy (NCBI): domain Eukaryota; kingdom Metazoa; phylum Chordata; class Aves; order Charadriiformes; family Charadriidae; genus Vanellus; species Vanellus vanellus. Next base: position 63,546 of record NW_028128029.1, read on the forward strand.
GCAGTGAGAACCAGCATTACTTTTCCCCGCTGGCACCTTTGCTGTGGCAGCAAAAGCTGGACGTTTGTCTTTTTTGCTCCTGAGTTTTCCAAAAGCGAAAACAGGTGCTTTTGAGGATGGAGTCCGCAGGAAAGCAGAGAGGGCCAAATTGTCTGGGGCATTTGAAAGGGTTCCAGGAGGCAGTGAGAACCAGCATTACTTTTCCCCGCTGGCACCTTTGCTGTGGCAGCAAAAGCTGGACGTTTGTCTTTTTTGCTCCTGAGGTTTCCAAAAGCGAAAACAGGTGCTTTTGAGGATGGAGTCCGCAGGAAAGCAGAGAGGGCCAAATTGTCTGTGGCATTTGAAGAGGTTCCAGGAGGCAATAAAGACCAGCATTACTTTTCCCCGCTGGCACCTTTGCTGTGGCAGCAAAACGTGGACGTTTGTCTTCTTTGCTCCGGAGGCTGCCGAAAGCGAAAACAGGTGCTTTTGAGGATGGAGTCCGCAGGAAAGCAGAGAGGGCCAAATTGTCTGTGGCATTTGAAGAGGTTCCAGGAGGCAGTGAGAACCAGCATTACTTTTCCCCGCTGCCACCTTTTCTGTGGCAGCAAAAGCTGGACGTTTGTCTTCTTTGCTCCGGAGGCTGCCGAAAGCGAAAAAAGGTGCTTTTGAGGATGGAGTCCGCAGGAAAGCAGAGAGGGCCAAATTGTCTGTGGCATTTGAAGAGGTTCCAGGAGGCAATGAAGACCAGCATTACTTTTCCCCGCTGGCACCTTTGCTGTGGCAGCAAAACGTGGACGTTTGTCTTTTTTGCTCCACAGGCTGCCGAAAGCGAAAACAGGTGCTTTTGAGGATGGAGTCCGCAGGAAAGCAGAGAGGGCCAAATTGTCTGGGGCATTTGAAAGAGTTCCAGGAGGCAGTGAGAACCAGCATTACTTTTCCCCGCTGGCACCTTTCCTGTGGCAGCAAAACCTGGACGTTTGTCTTTTTTGCTCCGGAGGTTGCCGAAAGCGAAAACAGGTGCTTTTGAGGATGGAGTCCGCAGGAAAGCAGAGAGGGCCAAATTGTCTGGGGCATTTGAAAGGGTTCCAGGAGGCAGTGAGAACCAGCATTACTTTTCCCCTCTGGCACCTTTGCTGTGGCAGCAAAACCTGGACGTTTGTCTTTTTTGCTCCTGAGGCTGCCGAAAGCGAAAACAGGTGCTTTTGAGGATGGAGTCCGCAGGAAAGCAGAGAGGGACAAATTGTCTGGGGCATTTGAAAGGGTTCCATGAGGCAGTGAGAACCAGCATTACTTTTCCCCGCTGGCACCTTTGCTGTGGCAGCAAAAGCTGGACGTTTGTCTTTTTTGCTCCTGAGTTTTCCAAAAGCGAAAACAGGTGCTTTTGAGGATGGAGTCCGCAGGAAAGCAGAGAGGGCCAAATTGTCTGTGGCATTTGAAGAGGTTCCAGGAGGCAATAAAGACCAGCATTACTTTTCCCCGCTGGCACCTTTGCTGTGGCAGCAAAACGTGGACGTTTGTCTTTTTTGCTCCGGAGGTTGCCGAAAGCGAAAACAGGTGCTTTTGAGGATGGAGTCCGCAGGAAAGCAGAGAGGGCCAAATTGTCTGTGGCATTTGAAAGGGTTCCAGGAGGCAGTGAGAACCAGCATTACTTTTCCCCGCTGGCACCTTTGCTGTGGCAGCAAAAGCTGGATGTTTGAATTTTTTGCTCCGGAGGTTGCCGAAAGCGAAAACAGGTGCTTTTGAGGATGGAGTCCGCAGGAAAGCAGAGAGAGCCAAATTGTCTGGGGCATTTGAAAGAGTTCCAGGAGGCAATGAGGACCAGCATCACTTTTCCCCGCTGGCACCTTTGCTGTGGCAGCAAAAGCTGGACGTTTGTCTTTTTTGCTCCGGAGGCTGCCGAAAGCGAAAACAGGTGCTTTTGAGGATGGAGTCCGCATGAAAGCAGAGAGGGCCAAATTGTCTGCGGCATTTGACAGGGTTCCAGGAGACAGTGAGAACCAGCATTACTTTTCCCCGCTGGCGCCTTTGCTGTGGCAGCAAATACTGGACGTTTGTCTTTTTTGCTCCGGATGTTGCCGAAAGCGAAAACAGGTGCTTTTGAGGATGGAGTCCGCAGGAAAGCAGAGAGAGCCAAATTGTCTGGGGCATTTGAAAGAGTTCCAGGAGGCAATGAGGACCAGCATCACTTTTCCCCGCTGGCACCTTTGCTGTGGCAGCAAAAGCTGGACGTTTGTCTTTTTTGCTCCGGAGGTTGCCGAAAGCGAAAACAGGTGCTTTTGAGGATGGAGTCCGCAGGAAAGCAGAGAGGGCCAAATTGTCTGTGGCATTTGAAGAGGTTCCAGGAGGCAATGAAGACCAGCATTACTTTTCCCCGCTGGCACTTTTGCTGTGGCAGCAAAACGTGGACGTTTGTCTTTTTTGCTCCGGAGGCTGCCGAAAGCGAAAACAGGTGCTTTTGAGGATGGAGTCCGCAGGAAAGCAGAGAGGGCCAAATTGTCTGTGGCATTTGAAAGGGTTCCAGGAGGCAGTGAGAACCAGCATTACTTTTCCCCGCTGGCACCTTTGCTGTGGCAGCAAAAGCTGGACGTTTGTCTTCTTTGCTCCGGAGGCTGCCGAAAGCGAAAAAAGGTGCTTTTGAGGATGGAGTCCGCAGGAAAGCAGAGAGGGCCAAATTGTCTGTGGCATTTGAGAGGTTCCAGGAGGCAATGAAGACCAGCATTACTTTTCCCCGCTGGCACCTTTGCTGTGGCAGCAAAACGTGGACGTTTGTCTTTTTTGCTCCGCAGGCTGCCGAAAGCGAAAACAGGTCCTTTTGAGGATGGAGTCCGCAGGAAAGCAGAGAGGGCCAAATTGTCTGGGGCATTTGAAAGAGTTCCAGGAGGCAGTGATAACCAGCAATACTTTTCCCCGCTGGCACCTTTGCTGTGGCAGCAAAAGCTGGACGTTTGTGTTTTTTTCTCCGGAGGCTGCCGAAAGCGAAAACAGGTGCTTTTGAGGATGGAGTCCGCAGGAAAGCAGAGAGGGCCAAATTGTCTGGGGCATTTGAAAGGGTTCCAGGAGGCAGTGAGAACCAGCATTACTTTTCCCCTCTGGCACCTTTGCTGTGGCAGCAAAACCTGGACGTTTGATTTTTTTGCTCCGGAGGCTGCCGAAAGCGAAAACAGGTGCTTTTGAGGATGGAGTCCGCAGGAAAGCGGAGAGGGCCAAATTGTCTGGGGCATTTGAAAGAGTTCCAGGAAGCAGTGATAACCAGCATCACTTTTCCCCGCTGGCACCTTTGCTGTGGCAGCAAAAGCTGGACGTTTGTCTTTTTTGCTCCTGAGGTTGCCGAAAGCGAAAACAGGTGCTTTTGAGGATGGAGTCCGCAGGAAAGCAGAGAGGGCCAAATTGTCTGGGGCATTTGAAAGGGTTCCAGGAGGCAGTGAGAACCAGCATTACTTTTCCCCGCTGGCACCTTTGCTGTGGCAGCAAATACTGGACGTTTGTCTTTTTTGCTCCGGAGGTTGCCGAAAGCGAAAACAGGTGCTTTTGAGGATGGAGTCCGCAGGAAAGCAGAGAGAGCCAAATTGTCTGGGGCATTTGAAAGAGTTCCAGGAGGCAATGAGGACCAGCATCACTTTTCCCCGCTGGCACCTTTGCTGTGGCAGCAAAAGCTGGACGTTTGTCTTTTTTGCTCCGGAGGTTGCCGAAAGCGAAAACAGGTGCTTTTGAGGATGGAGTCCGCAGGAAAGCAGAGAGGGCCAAATTGTCTGGGGCATTTGAAAGAGTTCCAGGAGGCAGTGAGAACCAGCATTACTTTTCCCCGCTGGCACCTTTGCTGTGGCAGCAAAAGCTGGACGTTTGTCTTCTTTGCTCCGGAGGCTGCCGAAAGCGAAAACAGGTGCTCTTGAGGATGGAGTCCGCAGGAAAGCAGAGAGGGCCAAATTGTCTGGGTCATTTGAAGAGGTTCCAGGAGGCAATGAAGACCAGCATTACTTTTCCCCGCTGGCACCTTTGCTGTGGCAGCAAAACGTGGACGTTTGTCTTTTTTGCTCCGCAGGCTGCCGAAAGCGAAAACAGGTGCTTTTGAGGATGGAGTCCGCAGGAAAGCAGAGAGGGCCAAATTGTCTGGGGCATTTGAAAGAGTTCCAGGGAGCAGTGTTAACCAGCATTACTTTTCCCCGCTGGCACCTTTGCTGTGGCAGCAAAAGCTGGACGTTTGTCTTTTTTTCTCCGGAGGCTGCCGAAAGCGAAAACAGGTGCTTTTGAGGATGGAGTCCGCAGGAAAGCAGAGAGGGACAAATTGTCTGGGGCATTTGAAAGGGTTCCAGGAGGCAGTGAGAACCAGCATTACTTTTCCCCTCTGGCGCCTTTGCTGTGGCAGCAAAACCTGGACGTTTGATTTTTTTTGCTCCGGAGGCTGCCGAAAGTGAAAACAGGTGCTTTTGAGGATGGAGTCCGCAGGAAAGCAGAGAGGGCCAAATTGTCTGTGGCATTTGAAAGGGTTCCAGGAGGCAGTGAGAACCAGCATTACTTTTCCCCTCTTGCACCTTTGCTGTGGCAGCAAAAGCTGGATGTTTGATTTTTTTGCTCCGGAGGTTGCCGAAAGCGAAAACAGGTGCTTTTGAGGATGGAGTCCGCAGGAAAGCAGAGAGGGCCAAATTGTCTGGGGCATTTGAAGGGTTTCCAGGAGGCAGTGATAACCAGCATCACTTTTCCCCGCTGGCACCTTTGCTGTTGCAGCAAAACCTGGACGTTTGTCTTTTTTGCTCCGGAGGCTGCCGAAAGCGAAAACAGGTGCTTTTGAGGATGGAGTCCGCAGGAAAGCAGAGAGGGCCAAATTGTCTGTGGCATTTGAAAGGGTTCCAGGAGGCAGTGAGAACCAGCATTACTTTTCCCCGCTGGAACCTTTGCTGTGGCAGCAAAAGCTGGACGTTTGTCTTTTTTGCTCCTGAGGTTTCCAAAAGCGAAAACAGGTGCTTTTGAGGATGGAGTCCGCAGGAAAGCAGAGAGGGCCAAATTGTCTGTGGCATTTGAAGAGGTTCCAGGAGGCAATAAAGACCAGCATTACTTTTCCCCGCTGGCACCTTTGCTGTGGCAGCAAAACGTGGACGTTTGTCTTTTTTGCTCCGGAGGCCACCGAAAGCTAAAACAGGTGCTTTTGAGGATGGAGTCCGCAGGAAAGCAGAGAGGGCCAAATTGTCTGTGGCATTTGAAGAGGTTCCAGGAGGCAATGAAGACCAGCATTACTTTTCCCCGCTGGCACCTTTGCTGTGGCAGCAAAAGCTGGACGTTTGTCTTTTTTGCTCCGGAGGCTGCCGAAAGCGAAAACAGGTGCTTTTGAGGATGGAGTCCGCAGGAAAGCAGAGAGGGCCAAATTGTCTGGGGCATTTGAAAGAGTTCCAGGAGGCAGTGAGAACCAGCATTACTTTTCCCCGCTGGCACCTTTGCTGTGGCAGCAAAAGCTGGACGTTTGTCTTTTTTGCTCCGGAGGTTGCCGAAAGCGAAAACAGGTGCTTTTGAGGATGGAGTCCGCAGGAAAGCAGAGAGGGCCAAATTGTCTGGGGCATTTGAAAGGGTTCCAGGAGGCAGTGAGAACCAGCATTACTTTTCCCCGCTGGCACCTTTGCTGTGGCAGCAAAAGCTGGACGTTTGTCTTTTTTGCTCCTGAGGTTTCCAAAAGCGAAAACAGGTGCTTTTGAGGATGGAGTCCGCAGGAAAGCAGAGAGGGCCAAATTGTCTGTGGCATTTGAAGAGGTTCCAGGAGGCAATAAAGACCAGCATTACTTTTCCCCGCTGGCACCTTTGCTGTGGCAGCAAACGTGGACGTTTGTCTTCTTTGCTCCGGAGGCTGCCGAAAGCGAAAACAGGTGCTTTTGAGGATGGAGTCCGCAGGAAAGCAGAGAGGGCCAAATTGTCTGTGGCATTTGAAAGAGTTCCAGGAGGCAGTGATAACCAGCATTACTTTTCCCCGCTGGCACCTTTGCTGTGGCAGCAAAAGCTGGACGTTTGTCTTCTTTGCTCCGGAGGCTGCCGAAAGCGAAAACAGGTGCTTTTGAGGATGGAGTCCGCAGGAAAGCAGAGAGGGCCAAATTGTCTGTGGCATTTGAAGAGGTTCCAGGAGGCAGTGAGAACCAGCATTACTTTTCCCCGCTGCCACCTTTTCTGTGGCAGCAAAAGCTGGACGTTTGTCTTCTTTGCTCCGGAGGCTGCCGAAAGCGAAAAAAGGTGCTTTTGAGGATGGAGTCCGCAGGAAAGCAGAGAGGGCCAAATTGTCTGTGGCATTTGAAGAGGTTCCAGGAGGCAATGAAGACCAGCATTACTTTTCCCCGCTGGCACCTTTGCTGTGGCAGCAAAACGTGGACGTTTGTCTTTTTTGCTCCACAGGCTGCCGAAAGCGAAAACAGGTGCTTTTGAGGATGGAGTCCGCAGGAAAGCAGAGAGGGCCAAATTGTCTGGGGCATTTGAAAGAGTTCCAGGAGGCAGTGAGAACCAGCATTACTTTTCCCCGCTGGCACCTTTGCTGTGGCAGCAAAAGCTGGACGTTTGTCTTTTTTGCTCCGGAGGTTGCCGAAAGCGAAAACAGGTGCTTTTGAGGATGGAGTCCGCAGGAAAGCAGAGAGGGCCAAATTGTCTGGGGCATTTGAAAGGGTTCCAGGAGGCAGTGAGAACCAGCATTACTTTTCCCCTCTGGCACCTTTGCTGTGGCAGCAAAACCTGGACGTTTGTCTTTTTTGCTCCTGAGGCTGCCGAAAGCGAAAACAGGTGCTTTTGAGGATGGAGTCCGCAGGAAAGCAGAGAGGGACAAATTGTCTGGGGCATTTGAAAGGGTTCCATGAGGCAGTGAGAACCAGCATTACTTTTCCCCGCTGGCACCTTTGCTGTGGCAGCAAAACGTGGACGTTTGTCTTTTTTGCTCCTGAGTTTTCCAAAAGCGAAAACAGGTGCTTTTGAGGATGGAGTCCGCAGGAAAGCAGAGAGGGCCAAATTGTCTGTGGCATTTGAAGAGGTTCCAGGAGGCAATAAAGACCAGCATTACTTTTCCCCGCTGGCACCTTTGCTGTGGCAGCAAAACGTGGACGTTTGTCTTTTTTGCTCCGGAGGTTGCCGAAAGCGAAAACAGGTGCTTTTGAGGATGGAGTCCGCAGGAAAGCAGAGAGGGCCAAATTGTCTGTGGCATTTGAAAGGGTTCCAGGAGGCAGTGAGAACCAGCATTACTTTTCCCCGCTGGCACCTTTGCTGTGGCAGCAAAAGCTGGATGTTTGAATTTTTTGCTCCGGAGGTTGCCGAAAGCGAAAACAGGTGCTTTTGAGGATGGAGTCCGCAGGAAAGCAGAGAGGGCCAAATTGTCTGGGGCATTTGAAGGGTTTCCAGGAGGCAGTGATAACCAGCATCACTTTTCCCCGCTGCCACCTTTGCTGTTGCAGCAAAACCTGGACGTTTGTCTTTTTTGCTCCGGAGGCTGCCGAAAGCGAAAACAGGTGCTTTTGAGGATGGAGTCCGCAGGAAAGCAGAGAGGGCCAAATTGTCTGTGGCATTTGAAAGGGTTCCAGGAGGCAGTGAGAACCAGCATTACTTTTCCCCGCTGGAACCTTTGCTGTGGCAGCAAAAGCTGGACGTTTGTCTTTTTTGCTCCTGAGTTTTCCAAAAGCGAAAACAGGTGCTTTTGAGGATGGAGTCCGCAGGAAAGCAGAGAGGGCCAAATTGTCTGTGGCATTTGAAGAGGTTCCAGGAGGCAATAAAGACCAGCATTACTTTTCCCCGCTGGCACCTTTGCTGTGGCAGCAAAACGTGGACGTTTGTCTTTTTTGCTCCGGAGACCACCGAAAGCTAAAACAGGTGCTTTTGAGGATGGAGTCCGCAGGAAAGCAGAGAGGGCCAAATTGTCTGTGGCATTTGAAGAGGTTCCAGGAGGCAATAAAGACCAGCATTACTTTTCCCCGCTGGCACCTTTGCTGTGGCAGCAAAAGCTGGACGTTTGTCTTTTTTGCTCCGGAGGCTGCCGAAAGCGAAAACAGGTGCTTTTGAGGATGGAGTCCGCAGGAAAGCAGAAAGGGCCAAATTGTCTGGGGCATTTGAAAGAGTTCCAGGAGGCAGTGAGAACCAGCATTACTTTTCCCCGCTGGCACCTTTGCTGTGGCAGCAAAAGCTGGACGTTTGTCTTTTTTGCTCCGGAGGTTGCCGAAAGCGAAAACAGGTGCTTTTGAGGATGGAGTCCGCAGGAAAGCAGAGAGGGCCAAATTGTCTGGGGCATTTGAAAGGGTTCCAGGAGGCAGTGAGAACCAGCATTACTTTTCCCCGCTGGCACCTTTGCTGTGGCAGCAAAAGCTGGACGTTTGTCTTTTTTGCTCCTGAGGTTTCCAAAAGCGAAAACAGGTGCTTTTGAGGATGGAGTCCGCAGGAAAGCAGAGAGGGCCAAATTGTCTGTGGCATTTGAAGAGGTTCCAGGAGGCAATAAAGACCAGCATTACTTTTCCCCGCTGGCACCTTTGCTGTGGCAGCAAAACGTGGACGTTTGTCTTCTTTGCTCCGGAGGCTGCCGAAAGCGAAAACAGGTGCTTTTGAGGATGGAGTCCGCAGGAAAGCAGAGAGGGCCAAATTGTCTGGGGCATTTGAAGAGGTTCCAGGAGGCAGTGAGAACCAGCATTACTTTTCCCCGCTGGCACCTTTGCTGTGGCAGCAAAAGCTGGACGTTTGTCTTCTTTGCTCCGGAGGCTGCCGAAAGCGAAAAAAGGTGCTTTTGAGGATGGAGTCCGCAGGAAAGCAGAGAGGGCCAAATTGTCTGTGGCATTTGAAGAGGTTCCAGGAGGCAATGAAGACCAGCATTACTTTTCCCCGCTGGCACCTTTGCTGTGGCAGCAAAACGTGGACGTTTGTCTTTTTTGCTCCGCAGGCTGCCGAAAGCGAAAACAGGTGCTTTTGAGGATGGAGTCCGCAGGAAAGCAGAGAGGGCCAAATTGTCTGGGGCATTTGAAAGAGTTCCAGGAGGCAGTGATAACCAGCATTACTTTTCCCCGCTGGCACCTTTGCTGTGGCAGCAAAAGCTGGACGTTTGTCTTTTTTGCTCTGGAGGTTGCCGAAAGCGAAAACAGGTGCTTTTGAGGATGGAGTCCGCAGGAAAGCAGAGAGGGCCAAATTGTCTGGGGCATTTGAAAGGGTTCCAGGAGGCAGTGAGAACCAGCATTACTTTTCCCCGCTGGCACCTTTGCTGTGGCAGCAAAACCTGGACGTTTTTCTTTTTTGCTCCTGAGGCTGCCGAAAGCGAAAACAGGTGCTTTTGAGGATGGAGTCCGCAGGAAAGCAGAGAGGGACAAATTGTCTGGGGCATTTGAAAGGGTTCCATGAGGCAGTGAGAACCAGCATTACTTTTCCCCGCTGGCACCTTTGCTGTGGCAGCAAAAGCTGGACGTTTGTCTTTTTTGCTCCTGAGTTTTCCAAAAGCGAAAACAGGTGCTTTTGAGGATGGAGTCCGCAGGAAAGCAGAGAGGGCCAAATTGTCTGTGGCATTTGAAGAGGTTCCAGGAGGCAATAAAGACCAGCATTACTTTTCCCCGCTGGCACCTTTGCTGTGGCAGCAAAACATGGACGTTTGTCTTCTTTGCTCCGGAGGCTGCCGAAAGCGAAAACAGGTGCTTTTGAGGATGGAGTCCGCAGGAAAGCAGAGAGGGCCAAATTGTCTGTGGCATTTGAAAGGGTTCCAGGAGGCAGTGAGAACCAGCATTACTTTTCCCCGCTGGAACCTTTGCTGTGGCAGCAAAAGCTGGACGTTTGTCTTTTTTGCTCCGGAGGTTGCCGAAAGCGAAAACAGGTGCTTTTGAGGATGGAGTCCGCAGGAAAGCAGAGAGGGCCAAATTGTCTGTGGCATTTGAAGAGGTTCCAGGAGGCAATAAAGACCAGCATTACTTTTCCCCGCTGGCACCTTTGCTGTGGCAGCAAAACATGGACGTTTGTCTTCTTTGCTCCGGAGGCTGCCGAAAGCGAAAACAGGTGCTTTTGAGGATGGAGTCCGCAGGAAAGCAGAGAGGGCCAAATTGTCTGTGGCATTTGAAAGGGTTCCAGGAGGCAGTGAGAACCAGCATTACTTTTCCCCGCTGGAACCTTTGCTGTGGCAGCAAAAGCTGGACGTTTGTCTTTTTTGCTCCGGAGGTTGCCGAAAGCGAAAACAGGTGCTTTTGAGGATGGAGTCCGCAGGAAAGCAGAGAGGGCCAAATTGTCTGTGGCATTTGAAGAGGTTCCAGGAGGCAATGAAGACCAGCATTACTTTTCCCCGCTGGCACCTTTGCTGTGGCAGCAAAACGTGGACGTTTGTCTTTTTTGCTCCGGAGGCTGCCGAAAGCGAAAACAGGTGCTTTTGAGGATGGAGTCCGCAGGAAAGCAGAGAGGGCCAAATTGTCTGGGGCATTTGAAAGGGTTCCAGGAGGCAGTGAGAACCAGCATTACTTTTCCCCGCTGGCACCTTTGCTGTGGCAGCAAAAGCTGGACGTTTGTCTTTTTTGCTCCTGAGGTTTCCAAAAGCGAAAACAGGTGCTTTTGAGGATGGAGTCCGCAGGAAAGCAGAGAGGGCCAAATTGTCTGTGGCATTTGAAGAGGTTCCAGGAGGCAATAAAGACCAGCATTACTTTTCCCCGCTGGCACCTTTGCTGTGGCAGCAAAACGTGGACGTTTGTCTTCTTTGCTCCGGAGGCTGCCGAAAGCGAAAACAGGTGCTTTTGAGGATGGAGTCCGCAGGAAAGCAGAGAGGGCCAAATTGTCTGTGGCATTTGAAAGGGTTCCAGGAGGCAGTGAGAACCAGCATTACTTTTCCCCGCTGGCACCTTTGCTGTGGCAGCAAAACCTGGACGTTTGTCTTTTTTGCTCCTGAGGCTGCCGAAAGCGAAAACAGGTGCTTTTGAGGATGGAGTCCGCAGGAAAGCAGAGAGGGCCAAATTGTCTGGGGCATTTGAAAGGGTTCCATGAGGCAGTGAGAACCAGCATTACTTTTCCCCGCTGGCACCTTTGCTGTGGCAGCAAAAGCTGGACGTTTGTCTTTTTTGCTCCTGAGTTTTCCAAAAGCGAAAACAGGTGCTTTTGAGGATGGAGTCCGCAGGAAAGCAGAGAGGGCCAAATTGTCTGTGGCATTTGAAGAGGTTCCAGGAGGCAATAAAGACCAGCATTACTTTTCCCCGCTGGCACCTTTGCTGTGGCAGCAAAACGTGGACGTTTGTCTTCTTTGCTCCGGAGGCTGCCGAAAGCGAAAACAGGTGCTTTTGAGGATGGAGTCCGCAGGAAAGCAGAGAGGGCCAAATTGTCTGTGGCATTTGAAAGGGTTCCAGGAGGCAGTGAGAACCAGCATTACTTTTCCCCGCTGGAACCTTTGCTGTGGCAGCAAAAGCTGGACGTTTGTCTTCTTTGCTCCTGAGGTTTCCAAAAGCGAAAACAGGTGCTTTTGAGGATGGAGTCCGCAGGAAAGCAGAGAGGGCCAAATTGTCTGTGGCATTTGAAGAGGTTCCAGGAGGCAATGAAGACCAGCATTACTTTTCCCCGCTGGCACCTTTGCTGTGGCAGCAAAACCTGGACGTTTGTCTTTTTTGCTCCGGAGGTTGCCGAAAGCGAAAACAGGTGCTTTTGAGGATGGAGTCCGCAGGAAAGCAGAGAGGGCCAAATTGTCTGTGGCATTTGAAAGGGTTCCAGGAGGCAGTGAGAACCAGCATTACTTTTCCCCTCTGGCACCTTTGCTGTGGCAGCAAAAGCTGGATGTTTGAATTTTTTGCTCCGGAGGTTGCCGAAAGCGAAAACAGGTGCTTTTGAGGATGGAGTCCGCAGGAAAGCAGAGAGGGCCAAATTGTCTGGGGCATTTGAAGGGTTTCCAGGAGGCAGTGATAACCAGCATCACTTTTCCCCGCTGGCGCCATTGCTGTGGCAGCAAATACTGGACGTTTGTCTTTTTTGCTCCTGAGGTTGCCGAAAGCGAAAACAGGTGCTTTTGAGGATGGAGTCCGCAGGAAAGCAGAGAGGGCCAAATTGTCTGTGGCATTTGAAAGGGTTCCAGGAGGCAGTGAGAACCAGCATTACTTTTCCCCGCTGCCACCTTTTCTGTGGCAGCAAAACGTGGACGTTTGTCTTTTTTGCTCCTGAGGTTTCCAAAAGCGAAAACAGGTGCTTTTGAGGATGGAGTCCGCAGGAAAGCAGAGAGGGCCAAATTGTCTGTGGCATTTGAAGAGGTTCCAGGAGGCAATAAAGACCAGCATTACTTTTCCCCGCTGGCACCTTTGCTGTGGCAGCAAAACGTGGACGTTTGTCTTTTTTGCTCCGGAGGCTGCCGAAAGTGAAAACAGGTGCTTTTGAGGATGGAGTCCGCAGGAAAGCAGAGAGGGCCAAATTGTCTGTGGCATTTGAAGAGGTTCCAGGAGGCAATGAAGACCAGCATTACTTTTCCCCGCTGGCACCTTTGCTGTGGCAGCAAAAGCTGGACGTTTGTCTTTTTTGCTCCGGAGGCTGCCGAAAGCGAAAACAGGTGCTTTTGAGGATGGAGTCCGCAGGAAAGCAGAAAGGGCCAAATTGTCTGGGGCATTTGAAAGAGTTCCAGGAGGCAGTGAGAACCAGCATTACTTTTCCCCGCTGGCACCTTTGCTGTGGCAGCAAAAGCTGGACGTTTGTCTTTTTTGCTCCGGAGGTTGCCGAAAGCGAAAACAGGTGCTTTTGAGGATGGAGTCCGCAGGAAAGCAGAGAGGGCCAAATTGTCTGGGGCATTTGAAAGGGTTCCAGGAGGCAGTGAGAACCAGCATTACTTTTCCCCGCTGGCACCTTTGCTGTGGCAGCAAAAGCTGGACGTTTGTCTTTTTTGCTCCTGAGGTTTCCAAAAGCGAAAACAGGTGCTTTTGAGGATGGAGTCCGCAGGAAAGCAGAGAGGGCCAAATTGTCTGTGGCATTTGAAGAGGTTCCAGGAGGCAATAAAGACCAGCATTACTTTTCCCCGCTGGCACCTTTGCTGTGGCAGCAAAACGTGGACGTTTGTCTTCTTTGCTCCGGAGGCTGCCGAAAGCGAAAACAGGTGCTTTTGAGGATGGAGTCCGCAGGAAAGCAGAGAGGGCCAAATTGTCTGTGGCATTTGAAAGAGTTCCAGGAGGCAGTGATAACCAGCATTACTTTTCCCCGCTGGCACCTTTGCTGTGGCAGCAAAAGCTGGACGTTTGTCTTCTTTGCTCCGGAGGCTGCCGAAAGCGAAAACAGGTGCTTTTGAGGATGGAGTCCGCAGGAAAGCAGAGAGGGCCAAATTGTCTGGGGCATTTGAAGAGGTTCCAGGAGGCAGTGAGAACCAGCATTACTTTTCCCCGCTGGCACCTTTGCTGTGGCAGCAAAAGCTGGACGTTTGTCTTCTTTGCTCCGGAGGCTGCCGAAAGCGAAAAAAGGTGCTTTTGAGGATGGAGTCCGCAGGAAAGCAGAGAGGGCCAAATTGTCTGTGGCATTTGAAGAGGTTCCAGGAGGCAATGAAGACCAGCATTACTTTTCCCCGCTGGCACCTTTGCTGTGGCAGCAAAACGTGGACGTTTGTCTTTTTTGCTCCGCAGGCTGCCGAAAGCGAAAACAGGTGCTTTTGAGGATGGAGTCCGCAGGAAAGCAGAGAGGGCCAAATTGTCTGGGGCATTTGAAAGAGTTCCAGGAGGCAGTGAGAACCAGCATTACTTTTCCCCGCTGGCACCTTTGCTGTGGCAGCAAAAGCTGGACGTTTGTCTTTTTTGCTCTGGAGGTTGCCGAAAGCGAAAACAGGTGCTTTTGAGGATGGAGTCCGCAGGAAAGCAGAGAGGGCCAAATTGTCTGGGGCATTTGAAAGGGTTCCAGGAGGCAGTGAGAACCAGCATTACTTTTCCCCGCTGGCACCTTTGCTGTGGCAGCAAAACCTGGACGTTTTTCTTTTTTGCTCCTGAGGCTGCCGAAAGCGAAAACAGGTGCTTTTGAGGATGGAGTCCGCAGGAAAGCAGAGAGGGACAAATTGTCTGGGGCATTTGAAAGGGTTCCAGGAGGCAGTGAGAACCAGCATTACTTTTCCCCGCTGGCACCTTTGCTGTGGCAGCAAAAGCTGGACGTTTGTCTTTTTTGCTCCTGAGTTTTCCAAAAGCGAAAACAGGTGCTTTTGAGGATGGAGTCCGCAGGAAAGCAGAGAGGGCCAAATTGTCTGTGGCATGTGAAGAGGTTCCAGGAGGCAATAAAGACCAGCATTACTTTTCCCCGCTGGCACCTTTGCTGTGGCAGCAAAACATGGACGTTTGTCTTCTTTGCTCCGGAGGCTGCCGAAAGCGAAAACAGGTGCTTTTGAGGATGGAGTCCGCAGGAAAGCAGAGAGGGCCAAATTGTCTGTGGCATTTGAAAGGGTTCCAGGAGGCAGTGAGAACCAGCATTACTTTTCCCCGCTGGAACCTTTGCTGTGGCAGCAAAAGCTGGACGTTTGTCTTTTTTGCTCCGGAGGTTTCCAAAAGCGAAAACAGGTGCTTTTGAGGATGGAGTCCGCAGGAAAGCAGAGAGGGCCAAATTGTCTGTGGCATTTGAAGAGGTTCCAGGAGGCAATGAAGACCAGCATTACTTTTCCCCGCTGGCACCTTTGCTGTGGCAGCAAAACGTGGACGTTTGTCTTTTTTGCTCCGGAGGCCACCGAAAGCTAAAACAGGTGCTTTTGAGGATGGAGTCCGCAGGAAAGCAGAGAGGGCCAAATTGTCTGTGGCATTTGAAGAGGTTCCAGGAGGCAATGAAGACCAGCATTACTTTTCCCCGCTGGCACCTTTGCTGTGGCAGCAAAACGTGGACGTTTGTCTTTTTTGCTCCGGAGGCTGCCGAAAGCGAAAACAGGTGCTTTTGAGGATGGAGTCCGCAGGAAAGCAGAGAGGGCCAAATTGTCTGGGGCATTTGAAAGGGTTCCAGGAGGCAGTGAGAACCAGCATTACTTTTCCCCGCTGGCACCTTTGCTGTGGCAGCAAAAGATGGACGTTTGTCTTTTTTGCTCCTGAGGTTTCCAAAAGCGAAAACAGGTGCTTTTGAGGATGGAGTCCGCAGGAAAGCAGAGAGGGCCAAATTGTCTGTGGCATTTGAAGAGGTTCCAGGAGGCAATAAAGACCAGCATTACTTTTCCCCGCTGGCACCTTTGCTGTGGCAGCAAAACGTGGACGTTTGTCTTCTTTGCTCCGGAGGCTGCCGAAAGCGAAAACAGGTGCTTTTGAGGATGGAGTCCGCAGGAAAGCAGAGAGGGCCAAATTGTATGGGGCATTTGAAAGAGTTCCAGGAGGCAGTGAGAACCAGCATTACTTTTCCCCGCTGGCACCTTTGCTGTGGCAGCAAAAGCTGGACGTTTGTCTTCTTTGCTCCCGAGGCTGCCGAAAGCGAAAACAGGTGCTTTTGAGGATGGAGTCCGCAGGAAAGCAGAGAGGGCCAAATTGTCTGTGGCATTTGAAGAGGTTCCAGGAGGCAGTGAGAACCAGCATTACTTTTCCCCGCTGGCACCTTTGCTGTGGCAGCAAAAGCTGGACGTTTGTCTTCTTTGCTCCGCAGGCTGCCGAAAGCGAAAACAGGTGCTTTTGAGGATGGAGTCCGCAGGAAAGCAGAGAGGGCCAAATTGTCTGTGGCATTTGAAGAGGTTCCAGGAGGCAATGAAGACCAGCATTACTTTTCCCCGCTGGCACCTTTGCTGTGGCAGCAAAACATGGACGTTTGTCTTTTTTGCTCCGCAGGCTGCCGAAAGCGAAAAAAGGTGCTTTTGAGGATGGAGTCCGCAGGAAAGCAGAGAGGGCCAAATTGTCTGGGGCATTTGAAGCAGTTCCAGGAGGCAGTGAGAACCAGCATCACTTTTCCCCGCTGGCACCTTTGCTGTGGCAGCAAAAGCTGGACGATTGTCTTTTTTGCTCCGGAGGTTGCCGAAAGCGAAAACAGGTGCTTTTGAGGATGGAGTCCGCAGGAAAGCAGAGAGGGCCAAATTGTCTGTGGCATTTGAAGAGGTTCCAGGAGGCAATAAAGACCAGCATTACTTTTCCCCGCTGGCACCTTTGCTGTGGCAGCAAAACCTGGACGTTTGTCTTTTTTGCTCCTGAGGCTGCCGAAAGCGAAAACAGGTGCTTTTGAGGATGGAGTCCGCAGGAAAGCAGAGAGGGCCAAATTGTCTGTGGCATTTGAAAGGGTTCCATGAGGCAGTGAGAACCAGCATTACTTTTCCCCGCTGGCACCTTTGCTGTGGCAGCAAAAGCTGGACGTTTGTCTTTTTTGCTCCTGAGTTTTCCAAAAGCGAAAACAGGTGCTTTTGAGGATGGAGTCCGCAGGAAAGCAGAGAGGGCCAAATTGTCTGTGGCATTTGAAGAGGTTCCAGGAGGCAATAAAGACCAGCATTACTTTTCCCCGCTGGCACCTTTGCTGTGGCAGCAAAACGTGGACGTTTGTCTTCTTTGCTCCGGAGGCTGCCGAAAGCGAAAACAGGTGCTTTTGAGGATGGAGTCCGCAGGAAAGCAGAGAGGGCCAAATTGTCTGGGGCATTTGAAAGAGTTCCAGGAGGCAGTGATAACCAGCATTACTTTTCCCTGCTGGCACCTTTGCTGTGGCAGCAAAAGCTGGACGTTTGTCTTTTTTGCTCCGGAGGCTGCCGAAAGCGAAAAAAGGTGCTTTTGAGGATGGAGTCCGCAGGAAAGCAGAGAGGGCCAAATTGTCTGGGGCATTTGAAAGGGTTCCAGGAGGCAGTGAGAACCAGCATTACTTTTCCCCGCTGGCACCTTTGCTGTGGCAGCAAAAGCTGGACGTTTGTCTTCTTTGCTCCGCAGGCTGCCGAAAGCGAAAACAGGTGCTTTTGAGGATGGAGTCCGCAGGAAAGCAGAGAGGGCCAAATTGTCTGTGGCATTCGAAGAGGTTCCAGGAGGCAGTGAGAACCAGCATTACTTTTCCCAGCTGGCACCTTTGCTGTGGCAGCAAAAGCTGGACGTTTGTCTTCTTTGCTCCGGAGGCTGCCGAAAGCGAAAACAGGTGCTTTTGAGGATGGAGTCCGCAGGAAAGCAGAGAGGGCCAAATTGTCTGTGGCATTTGAAGAGGTTCCAGGAGGCAGTGAGAACCAGCATTACTTTTCCCCGCTGGCACCTTTGCTGTGGCAGCAAAACCTGGACGTTTGTCTTTTTTGCTCCGGAGGTTGCCGAAAGCGAAAACAGGTGCTTTTGAGGATGGAGTCCGCAGGAAAGCAGAGAAGGCCGAATTGTCTGTGGCATTTGAAGAGGTTCCAGGAGGCAATGAGGACCAGCATCACTTTTCCCCGCTGGCACCTTTGCTGTGGCAGCAGAAGCTGGACGTTTGTCTTCTTTGCTCCGGAGGCTGCCGAAAGCGAAAACAGGTGCTTTTGAGGATGGAGTCCGCAGGAAAGCAGAGAGGGCCAAATTGTCTGGGGCATTTGAAAGGGTTCCAGGAGGCAGTGAGAACCAGCATTACTTTTCCCCTCTGGCACCTTTGCTGTGGCAGCAAAACCTGGACGTTTGTCTTTTTTGCTCCTGAGGCTGCCGAAAGCGAAAACAGGTGCTTTTGAGGATGGAGTCCGCAGGAAAGCAGGGAGGGACAAATTGTCTGTGGCATTTGAAAGGGTTCCAGGAGGCAGTGAGAACCAGCATTACTTTTCCCCGCTGGCACCTTTGCTGTGGCAGCAAAAGCTGGACGTTTGTCTTTTTTGCTCCTGAGTTTTCCAAAAGCGAAAACAGGTGCTTTTGAGGATGGAGTCCGCAGGAAAGCAGAGAGGGCCAAATTGTCTGTGGCATTTGAAGAGGTTCCAGGAGGCAATAAAGACCAGCATTACTTTTCCCCGCTGGCACCTTTGCTGTGGCAGCAAAACGTGGACGTTTGTCTTCTTTGCTCCGGAGGCTGCCGAAAGCGAAAACAGGTGCTTTTGAGGATGGAGTCCGCAGGAAAGCAGAGAGGGCCAAATTGTATGGGGCATTTGAAAGAGTTCCAGGAGGCAGTGATAACCAGCATTACTTTTCCCTGCTGGCACCTTTGCTGTGGCAGCAAAAGCTGGACGTTTGTCTTTTTTGCTCCGGAGGCTGCCGAAAGCGAAAAAAGGTGCTTTTGAGGATGGAGTCCGCAGGAAAGCAGAGAGGGCCAAATTGTCTGGGGCATTTGAAAGGGTTCCAGGAGGCAGTGAGAACCAGCATTACTTTTCCCCGCTGGCACCTTTGCTGTGGCAGCAAAAGCTGGACGTTTGTCTTCTTTGCTCCGCAGGCTGCCGAAAGCGAAAACAGGTGCTTTTGAGGATGGAGTCCGCAGGAAAGCAGAGAGGGCCAAATTGTCTGTGGCATTCGAAGAGGTTCAAGGAGGCAGTGAGAACCAGCATTACTTTTCCCAGCTGGCACCTTTGCTGTGGCAGCAAAAGCTGGACGTTTGTCTTCTTTGCTCCGGAGGCTGCCGAAAGCGAAAACAGGTGCTTTTGAGGATGGAGTCCGCATGAAAGCAGAGAGGGCCAAATTGTCTGCGGCATTTGACAGGGTTCCAGGAGACAGTGAGAACCAGCATTACTTTTCCCCGCTGGCGCCTTTGCTGTGGCAGCAAATACTGGACGTTTGTCTTTTTTGCTCCGGATGTTGCCGAAAGCGAAAACAGGTGCTTTTGAGGATGGAGTCCGCAGGAAAGCAGAGAGAGCCAAATTGTCTGGGGCATTTGAAAGAGTTCCAGGAGGCAATGAGGACCAGCATCACTTTTCCCCGCTGGCACCTTTGCTGTGGCAGCAAAAGCTGGACGTTTGTCTTTTTTGCTCCGGAGGTTGCCGAAAGCGAAAACAGGTGCTTTTGAGGATGGAGTCCGCAGGAAAGCAGAGAGGGCCGAATTGTCTGTGGCATTTGAAGAGGTTCCAGGAGGCAATGAGGACCAGCATCACTTTTCCCCGCTGGCACCTTTGCTGTGGCGGCAGAAGCTGGACGTTTGTCTTTTTTGCTCCAGAGGTTGCCGAAAGCGAAAACAGGTGCTTTTGAGGATGGAGTCCGCAGGAAAGCAGAGAGGGCCAAATTATCTGTGGCATTTGAAGAGGTTCCAGGAGGCAATGAAGACCAGCATTACTTTTCCCCGCTGGCACCTTTGCTGTGGCAGCAAAACCTGGACGTTTGTCTTTTTTGCTCCGGAGGCTGCCGAAAGCGAAAACAGGTGCTTTTGAGGATGGAGTCCGCAGGAAAGCAGAGAGGGCCAAATTTTCTGTGGCATTTGGAAGAGTTCCAGGAGGCAGTGATAACCAGCATTACTTTTCCCCGCTGGCACCTTTGCTGTGGCAGCAAAACCTGGACGTTTGTCTTTTTTGCTCCGGAGGTTGCCGAAAGCGAAAACAGGTGCTTTTGAGGATGGAGTCCGCAGGAAAGCAGAGAGGGCCAAATTGTCTGGGGCATTTGAAAGGGTTCCAGGAGGCAGTGAGAACCAGCATTACTTTTCCCCGCTGGCACCTTTGCTGTGGCAGCAAAACCTGGACGTTTGTCTTTTTTGCTCCGGAGCTTGCCGAAAGCAAAAACAGGTGCTTTTGAGGATGGAGTCCGCAGGAAAGCAGAGAGGGCCAAATTGTCTGGGGCATTTGAAAGGGTTCAAGGAGGCAGTGAGAACCAGCATTACTTTTCCCCGCTGGCACCTTTGCTGTGGCAGCAAAAGCTGGACGTTTGTCTTTTTTGCTCCGGAGGTTGCCGAAAGCGAAAACAGGTGCTTTTGAGGATGGAGTCCGCAGGAAAGCAGAGAGGGCAAAATTGTCTGTGGCATTTGAAGAGGTTCCAGGAGGCAATGAAGACCAGCATTACTTTTCCCCGCTGGCACCTTTGCTGTGGCAGCAAAACGTGGACGTTTGTCTTTTTTGCTCCGCAGGCTGCCGAAATCGAAAAAAGGTGCTTTTGAGGATGGAGTCCGCAGGAAAGCAGAGAGGGCCAAATTGTCTGGGGCATTTGAAAGAGTTCCAGGAGGCAGTGAGAACCAGCATTACTTTTCCCCGCTGGCACCTTTGCTGTGGCAGCAAAAGCTGGACGTTTGTCTTTTTTGCTCCGGAGGTTGCCGAAAGCGAAAAAAGGTGCTTTTGAGGATGGAGTCCGCAGGAAAGCAGAGAGGGCAAAATTGTCTGGGGCATTTGAAAGGGTTCCAGGAGGCAGTGAGAACCAGCATTACTTTTCCCCTCTGGCACCTTTGCTGTGGCAGCAAAACGTGGACGTTTGTCTTTTTTGCTCCTGAGTTTTCCAAAAGCGAAAACAGGTGCTTTTGAGGATGGAGTCCGCAGGAAAGCAGAGAGGGCCAAATTGTCTGGGGCATTTGAAAGGGTTCTAGGAGGCAGTGAGAACCAGCATTACTTTTCCCCGCTGGCACCTTTGCTGTGGCAGCAAAAGCTGGACGTTTGTCTTCTTTGCTCCGGAGGCTGCCGAAAGCGAAAACAGGTGCTTTTGAGGATGGAGTCCGCAGGAAAGCAGAGAGGGCCAAATTGTCTGTGGCATTTGAAAGAGTTCCAGGAGGCAGTGATAACCAGCATTACTTTTCCCCGCTGGCACCTTTGCTGTGGCAGCAAAAGCTGGACGTTTGTCTTCTTTGCTCCGGAGGCTGCCGAAAGCGAAAACAGGTGCTTTTGAGGATGGAGTCCGCAGGAAAGCAGAGAGGGCCAAATTGTCTGTGGCATTTGAAGAGGTTCCAGGAGGCAGTGAGAACCAGCATTACTTTTCCCCGCTGGCACCTTTGCTGTGGCAGCAAAAGCTGGACGTTTGTCTTCTTTGCTCCGGAGGCTGCCGAAAGCGAAAAAAGGTGCTTTTGAGGATGGAGTCCGCAGGAAAGCAGAGAGGGCCAAATTGTCTGTGGCATTTGAAGAGGTTCCAGGAGGCAATGAAGACCAGCATTACTTTTCCCCGCTGGCACCTTTGCTGTGGCAGCAAAACGTGGACGTTTGTCTTTTTTGCTCCGCAGGCTGCCGAAAGCGAAAACAGGTGCTTTTGAGGATGGAGTCCGCAGGAAAGCAGAGAGGGCCAAATTGTCTGGGGCATTTGAAAGAGTTCCAGGAGGCAGTGAGAACCAGCATTACTTTTCCCCGCTGGCACCTTTGCTGTGGCAGCAAAAGCTGGACGTTTGTCTTTTTTGCTCTGGAGGTTGCCGAAAGCGAAAACAGGTGCTTTTGAGGATGGAGTCCGCAGGAAAGCAGAGAGGGCCAAATTGTCTGGGGCATTTGAAAGGGTTCCAGGAGGCAGTGAGAACCAGCATTACTTTTCCCCGCTGGCACCTTTGCTGTGGCAGCAAAACCTGGACGTTTTTCTTTTTTGCTCCTGAGGCTGCCGAAAGCGAAAACAGGTGCTTTTGAGGATGGAGTCCGCAGGAAAGCAGAGAGGGACAAATTGTCTGGGGCATTTGAAAGGGTTCCATGAGGCAGTGAGAACCAGCATTACTTTTCCCCGCTGGCACCTTTGCTGTGGCAGCAAAAGCTGGACGTTTGTCTTTTTTGCTCCTGAGTTTTCCAAAAGCGAAAACAGGTGCTTTTGAGGATGGAGTCCGCAGGAAAGCAGAGAGGGCCAAATTGTCTGTGGCATTTGAAGAGGTTCCAGGAGGCAATAAAGACCAGCATTACTTTTCCCCGCTGGCACCTTTGCTGTGGCAGCAAAACGTGGACGTTTGTCTTCTTTGCTCCGGAGGCTGCCGAAAGCGAAAACAGGTGCTTTTGAGGATGGAGTCCGCAGGAAAGCAGAGAGGGCCAAATTGTCTGTGGCATTTGAAAGGGTTCCAGGAGGCAGTGAGAACCAGCATTACTTTTCCCCGCTGGAACCTTTGCTGTGGCAGCAAAAGCTGGACGTTTGTCTTTTTTGCTCCGGAGGTTGCCGAAAGCGAAAACAGGTGCTTTTGAGGATGGAGTCCGCAGGAAAGCAGAGAGGGCCAAATTGTCTGTGGCATTTGAAGAGGTTCCAGGAGGCAATAAAGACCAGCATTACTTTTCCCCGCTGGCACCTTTGCTGTGGCAGCAAAACGTGGACGTTTGTCTTTTTTGCTCCGGAGGCCACCGAAAGCTAAAACAGGTGCTTTTGAGGATGGAGTCCGCAGGAAAGCAGAGAGGGCCAAATTGTCTGTGGCATTTGAAGAGGTTCCAGGAGGCAATGAAGACCAGCATTACTTTTCCCCGCTGGCACCTTTGCTGTGGCAGCAAAACCTGGACGTTTGTCTTTTTTGCTCCGGAGGCTGCCGAAAGCGAAAACAGGTGCTTTTGAGGATGGAGTCCGCAGGAAAGCAGAGAGGGCCAAATTGTCTGGGGCATTTGAAAGGGTTCCAGGAGGCAGTGAGAACCAGCATTACTTTTCCCCGCTGGCACCTTTGCTGTGGCAGCAAAAGCTGGACGTTTGTCTTTTTTGCTCCTGAGGTTTCCAAAAGCGAAAACAGGTGCTTTTGAGGATGGAGTCCGCAGGAAAGCAGAGAGGGCCAAATTGTCTGTGGCATTTGAAGAGGTTCCAGGAGGCAATAAAGACCAGCATTACTTTTCCCCGCTGGCACCTTTGCTGTGGCAGCAAAACGTGGACGTTTGTCTTCTTTGCTCCGGAGGCTGCCGAAAGCGAAAACAGGTGCTTTTGAGGATGGAGTCCGCAGGAAAGCAGAGAGGGCCAAATTGTATGGGGCATTTGAAAGAGTTCCAGGAGGCAGTGAGAACCAGCATTACTTTTCCCCGCTGGCACCTTTGCTGTGGCAGCAAAAGCTGGACGTTTGTCTTCTTTGCTCCCGAGGCTGCCGAAAGCGAAAACAGGTGCTTTTGAGGATGGAGTCCGCAGGAAAGCAGAGAGGGCCAAATTGTCTGTGGCATTTGAAGAGGTTCCAGGAGGCAGTGAGAACCAGCATTACTTTTCCCCGCTGGCACCTTTGCTGTGGCAGCAAAAGCTGGACGTTTGTCTTCTTTGCTCCGCAGGCTGCCGAAAGCGAAAACAGGTGCTTTTGAGGATGGAGTCCGCAGGAAAGCAGAGAGGGCCAAATTGTCTGTGGCATTTGAAGAGGTTCCAGGAGGCAATGAAGACCAGCATTACTTTTCCCCGCTGGCACCTTTGCTGTGGCAGCAAAACATGGACGTTTGTCTTTTTTGCTCCGCAGGCTGCCGAAAGCGAAAAAAGGTGCTTTTGAGGATGGAGTCCGCAGGAAAGCAGAGAGGGCCAAATTGTCTGGGGCATTTGAAGCAGTTCCAGGAGGCAGTGAGAACCAGCATCACTTTTCCCCGCTGGCACCTTTGCTGTGGCAGCAAAAGCTGGACGATTGTCTTTTTTGCTCCGGAGGTTGCCGAAAGCGAAAACAGGTGCTTTTGAGGATGGAGTCCGCAGGAAAGCAGAGAGGGCCAAATTGTCTGTGGCATTTGAAGAGGTTCCAGGAGGCAATAAAGACCAGCATTACTTTTCCCCGCTGGCACCTTTGCTGTGGCAGCAAAACCTGGACGTTTGTCTTTTTTGCTCCTGAGGCTGCCGAAAGCGAAAACAGGTGCTTTTGAGGATGGAGTCCGCAGGAAAGCAGAGAGGGCCAAATTGTCTGTGGCATTTGAAAGGGTTCCATGAGGCAGTGAGAACCAGCATTACTTTTCCCCGCTGGCACCTTTGCTGTGGCAGCAAAAGCTGGACGTTTGTCTTTTTTGCTCCTGAGTTTTCCAAAAGCGAAAACAGGTGCTTTTGAGGATGGAGTCCGCAGGAAAGCAGAGAGGGCCAAATTGTCTGTGGCATTTGAAGAGGTTCCAGGAGGCAATAAAGACCAGCATTACTTTTCCCCGCTGGCACCTTTGCTGTGGCAGCAAAACGTGGACGTTTGTCTTCTTTGCTCCGGAGGCTGCCGAAAGCGAAAACAGGTGCTTTTGAGGATGGAGTCCGCAGGAAAGCAGAGAGGGCCAAATTGTCTGGGGCATTTGAAAGAGTTCCAGGAGGCAGTGATAACCAGCATTACTTTTCCCTGCTGGCACCTTTGCTGTGGCAGCAAAAGCTGGACGTTTGTCTTTTTTGCTCCGGAGGCTGCCGAAAGCGAAAAAAGGTGCTTTTGAGGATGGAGTCCGCAGGAAAGCAGAGAGGGCCAAATTGTCTGGGGCATTTGAAAGGGTTCCAGGAGGCAGTGAGAACCAGCATTACTTTTCCCCGCTGGCACCTTTGCTGTGGCAGCAAAAGCTGGACGTTTGTCTTCTTTGCTCCGGAGGCTGCCGAAAGCGAAAACAGGTGCTTTTGAGGATGGAGTCCGCAGGAAAGCAGAGAGGGCCAAATTGTCTGTGGCATTCGAAGAGGTTCCAGGAGGCAGTGAGAACCAGCATTACTTTTCCCAGCTGGCACCTTTGCTGTGGCAGCAAAAGCTGGACGTTTGTCTTCTTTGCTCCGGAGGCTGCCGAAAGCGAAAACAGGTGCTTTTGAGGATGGAGTCCGCAGGAAAGCAGAGAGGGCCAAATTGTCTGTGGCATTTGAAGAGGTTCCAGGAGGCAGTGAGAACCAGCATTACTTTTCCCCGCTGGCACCTTTGCTGTGGCAGCAAAACCTGGACGTTTGTCTTTTTTGCTCCGGAGGTTGCCGAAAGCGAAAACAGGTGCTTTTGAGGATGGAGTCCGCAGGAAAGCAGAGAAGGCCGAATTGTCTGTGGCATTTGAAGAGGTTCCAGGAGGCAATGAGGACCAGCATCACTTTTCCCCGCTGGCACCTTTGCTGTGGCAGCAGAAGCTGGACGTTTGTCTTTTTTGCTCCGGAGGCTGCCGAAAGCGAAAACAGGTGCTTTTGAGGATGGAGTCCGCAGGAAAGCAGAGAGGGCCAAATTGTCTGGGGCATTTGAAAGGGTTCCAGGAGGCAGTGAGAACCAGCATTACTTTTCCCCTCTGGCACCTTTGCTGTGGCAGCAAAACCTGGACGTTTGTCTTTTTTGCTCCTGAGGCTGCCGAAAGCGAAAACAGGTGCTTTTGAGGATGGAGTCCGCAGGAAAGCAGGGAGGGACAAATTGTCTGTGGCATTTGAAAGGGTTCCAGGAGGCAATGAGGACCAGCATCACTTTTCCCCGCTGGCACCTTTGCTGTGGCAGCAAAAGCTGGACGTTTGTCTTTTTTGCTCCGGAGTTTGCCGAAAGCGAAAACAGGTGCTTTTGAGGATGGAGTCCGCAGGAAAGCAGAGAGGGCCAAATTGTCTGTGGCATTTGAAGAGGTTCCAGGAGGCAATGAGGACCAGCATCACTTTTCCCCGCTGGCACCTTTGCTGTGGCAGCAGAAGCTGGACGTTTGTCTTTTTTGCTCCAGAGGTTGCCGAAAGCGAAAACAGGTGCTTTTGAGGATGGAGTCCGCAGGAAAGCAGAGAGGGCCAAATTGTCTGTGGCATTTGAAGAGGTTCCAGGAGGCAATGAAGACCAGCATTACTTTTCCCCGCTGGCACCTTTGCTGTGGCAGCAAAACCTGGACGTTTGTCTTTTTTGCTCCGGAGGCTGCCGAAAGCGAAAACAGGTGCTTTTGAGGATGGAGTCCGCAGGAAAGCAGAGAGGGCCAAATTTTCTGTGGCATTTGGAAGAGTTCCAGGAGGCAGTGATAACCAGCATTACTTTTCCCCGCTGGCACCTTTGCTGTGGCAGCAAAACCTGGACGTTTGTCTTTTTTGCTCCGGAGGTTGCCGAAAGCGAAAACAGGTGCTTTTGAGGATGGAGTCCGCAGGAAAGCAGAGAGGGCCAAATTGTCTGGGGCATTTGAAAGGGTTCCAGGAGGCAGTGAGAACCAGCATTACTTTTCCCCGCTGGCACCTTTGCTGTGGCAGCAAAAGCTGGACGTTTGTCTTTTTTGCTTCGGAGGTTGCCGAAAGCGAAAACAGGTGCTTTTGAGGATGGAGTCCGCAGGAAAGCAGAGAGGGCCAAATTGTCTGGGGCATTTGAAAGGGTTCAAGGAGGCAGTGAGAACCAGCATTACTTTTCCCCGCTGGCACCTTTGCTGTGGCAGCAAAAGCTGGACGTTTGTCTTTTTTGCTCCGGAGGTTGCCGAAAGCGAAAACAGGTGCTTTTGAGGATGGAGTCCGCAGGAAAGCAGAGAGGGCAAAATTGTCTGTGGCATTTGAAGAGGTTCCAGGAGGCAATGAAGACCAGCATTACTTTTCCCCGCTGGCACCTTTGCTGTGGCAGCAAAACGTGGACGTTTGTCTTTTTTGCTCCGCAGGCTGCCGAAATCGAAAAAAGGTGCTTTTGAGGATGGAGTCCGCAGGAAAGCAGAGAGGGCCAAATTGTCTGGGGCATTTGAAAGAGTTCCAGGAGGCAGTGAGAACCAGCATTACTTTTCCCCGCTGGCACCTTTGCTGTGGCAGCAAAAGCTGGACGTTTGTCTTTTTTGCTCCGGAGGTTGCCGAAAGCGAAAAAAGGTGCTTTTGAGGATGGAGTCCGCAGGAAAGCAGAGAGGGCAAAATTGTCTGGGGCATTTGAAAGGGTTCCAGGAGGCAGTGAGAACCAGCATTACTTTTCCCCTCTGGCACCTTTGCTGTGGCAGCAAAACGTGGACGTTTGTCTTTTTTGCTCCGGAGGCTGCCGAAAGCGAAAACAGGTGCTTTTGAGGATGGAGTCCGCAGGAAAGCAGAGAGGGCCAAATTGTCTGGGGCATTTGAAAGGGTTCCAGGAGGCAGTGAGAACCAGCATTACTTTTCCCCGCTGGCACCTTTGCTGTGGCAGCAAAAGCTGGACGTTTGTCTTCTTTGCTCCGGAGGCTGCCGAAAGCGAAAACAGGTGCTTTTGAGGATGGAGTCCGCAGGAAAGCAGAGAGGGCCAAATTGTCTGGGGCATTTGAAGAGGTTCCAGGAGGCAATGAAGACCAGCATTACTTTTCCCCGCTGGCACCTTTGCTGTGGCTGCAAAACCTTGACGTTTGTCTTTTTTGCTCCGGAGGCTGCCGAAATCGAAAACAGGTGCTTTTGAGGATGGAGTCCGCAGGAAAGCAGAGAGGGCCAAATTGTATGGGGCATTTGAAAGAGTTCCAGGAGGCAGTGAGAACCAGCATTACTTTTCCCCGCTGGCACCTTTGCTGTGGCAGCAAAACCTGGACGTTTGTCTTTTTTGCTCCGGAGGTTGCCGAAAGCGAAAACAGGTGCTTTTGAGGATGGAGTCCGCAGGAAAGCAGAGAGGGCCAAATTGTCTGGGGCATTTGAAAGAGTTCCAGGAGGCAGTGATAACCAGCATTACTTTTCCCCGCTGGCACCTTTGCTGTGGCAGCAAAAGCTGGACGTTTGTCTTTTTTGCTCCGGAGGTTGCCGAAAGCGAAAACAGGTGCTTTTGAGGATGGAGTCCGCAGGAAAGCAGAGAGGGCCAAATTGTCTGGGGCATTTGAAAGGGTTCCAGGAGGCAGTGAGAACCAGCATTACTTTTCCCCGCTGGCACCTTTGCTGTGGCAGCAAAAGCTGGACGTTTGTCTTTTTTGCTCCTGAGGTTTCCAAAAGCGAAAACAGGTGCTTTTGAGGATGGAGTCCGCAGGAAAGCAGAGAGGGCCAAATTGTCTGTGGCATTTGAAGAAGTTCCAGGAGGCAGTGAGAACCAGCATTACTTTTCCCCGCTGGCACCTTTGCTGTGGCAGCAAAAGCTGGACGTTTGTCTTTTTTGCTCCGAAGGTTGCCGAAAGCGAAAACAGGTGCTTTTGAGGATGGAGTCCGCAGGAAAGCAGAGAAGGCCGAATTGTCTGTGGCATTTGAAGAGGTTCCAGGAGGCAATGAGGACCAGCATCACTTTTCCCCACTGGCACCTTTGCTGTGGCAGCAGAAGCTGGACGTTTGTCTTTTTCGCTCCGGAGGTTGCCGAAAGCGAAAAAAGGTGCTTTTGAGGATGGAGTCCGCAGGAAAGCAGAGAGGGCCAAATTGTCTGTGGCATTTGAAGAGGTTCCAGGAGGCAATGAAGACCAGCATTACTTTTCCCCGCTGGCACCTTTGCTGTGGCAGCAAAACCTGGACGTTTGTCTTTTTTGCTCCTGAGGCTGCCGAAAGCGAAAACAGGTGCTTTTGAGGATGGAGTCCGCAGGAAAGCAGAGAGGGCCAAATTGTCTGTGGCATTTGAAAGAGTTCCAGGAGGCAGTGATAACCAGCATTACTTTTACCCGCTGGCACCTTTGCTGTGGCAGCAAAAGCTGGACGTGTGTCTTTTTTGCTCCGGAGGTTGCCGAAAGCGAAAACAGGTGCTTTTGAGGATGGAGTCCGCAGGAAAGCAGAGAGGGCCAAATTGTCTGGGGCATTTGAAAGAGTTCCAGGAGGCAGTGATAACCAGCATTACTTTTCCCCGCTGGCACCTTTGCTGTGGCAGCAAAAGCTGGACGTTTGTCTTTTTTGCTCCGGAGGTTGCCGAAAGCGAAAAAAGGTGCTTTTGAGGATGGAGTCCGCAGGAAAGCAGAGAGGGCCAAATTGTCTGGGGCATTTGAAGAGGTTCCAGGAGGCAATGAAGACCAGCATTACTTTTCCCCGCTGGCACCTTTGCTGTGGCTGCAAAACCTTGACGTTTGTCTTTTTTGCTCCGGAGGCTGCCGAAATCGAAAACAGGTGCTTTTGAGGATGGAGTCCGCAGGAAAGCAGAGAGGGCCAAATTGTATGGGGCATTTGAAAGAGTTCCAGGAGGCAGTGATAACCAGCATTACTTTTACCCGCTGGCACCTTTGCTGTGGCAGCAAAAGCTGGACGTGTGTCTTTTTTGCTCCGGAGGTTGCCGAAAGCGAAAACAGGTGCTTTTGAGGATGGAGTCCGCAGGAAAGCAGAGAGGACCAAATTGTCTGGGGCATTTGAAAGAGTTCCAGGAGGCAGTGATAACCAGCATTACTTTTCCCCGCTGGCACCTTTGCTGTGGCAGCAAAGGAAAGACTGTCTTTTTGCTCCGGAGGTTGCCGAAAGCGAAAACAGGTGCTTTTGAGGATGGAGTCCGCAGGAAAGCAGAGAGGGCCAAATTGTCTGTGGCATTTGAAGAGGTTCCAGGAGGCAATGAAGACCAGCATTACTTTTCCCCGCTGGCACCTTTGCTGTGGCAGCAAAACCTGGACGTTTGTCTTTTTTGCTCTGGAGGCTGCCGAAAGCGAAAACAGGTGCTTTTGAGGATGGAGTCCGCAGGAAAGCAGAGAGGGCCAAATTGTCTGTGGCATTTGGAAGAGTTCCAGGAGGCAGTGAGAACCAGCATTACTTTTCCCCGCTGGCACCTTTGCTGTGGCAGCAAAACCTGGACGTTTGTCTTTTTTGCTCCGGAGGCTGCCGAAAGTGAAAACAGGTGCTTTTGAGGATGGAGTCCGCAGGAAAGCAGAGAGGGCCAAATTGTCTTGGGCATTTGAAAGGGTTCCAGGAGGCAGTAAGAACCAGCATTACTTTTCCCCGCTGGCACCTTTGCTGTGGCAGCAAAAGCTGGACGTTTGTCTTCTTTGCTCTGGAGGTTGCCGAAAGCGAAAACAGGTGCTTTTGAGGATGGAGTCCGCAGGAAAGCAGAGAGGGCCAAATTGTCTGGGGCATTTGAAAGAGTTCCAGGAGGCAATGAGGACCAGCATTACTTTTCCCCGCTGGCACCTTTGCTGTGGCAGCAAAAGCTGGACGTTTGTCTTTTTTGCTCCTGAGGTTGCCGAAAGCGAAAACAGGTGCTTTTTGAGGATGGAGTCCGCAGGAAAGCAGAGAGGGCCAAATTGTCTGGGGCATTTGAAAGAGTTCCAGGAGGCAGTGAGAACCAGAATTACTTTTTCCCGCTGGCACCTTTGCTGTGGCAGCAAAACGTGGACGTTTGTCTTTTTTGCTCCGGAGGCTGCCGAAAGCGAAAACAGGTGCTTTTGAGGATGGAGTCCGCAGGAAAGCAGAGAGGGCCAAATTGTATGGGGCATTTGAAAGAGTTCCAGGAGGCAGTGATAACCAGCATTACTTTTACCCGCTGGCACCTTTGCTGTGGCAGCAAAAGCTGGACGTGTGTCTTTTTTGCTCCGGAGGTTGCCGAAAGCGAAAACAGGTGCTTTTGAGGATGGAGTCCGCAGGAAGCAGAGAGGGCCAAATTGTCTGGGGCATTTGAAAGAGTTCCAGGAGGCAGTGATAACCAGCATTACTTTTCCCCGCTGGCACCTTTGCTGTGGCAGCAAAAGCTGGACGTTTGTCTTTTTTGCTCCGGAGGTTGCCGAAAGCGAAAACAGGTGCTTTTGAGGATGGAGTCCGCAGGAAAGCAGAGAGGGCCAAATTGTCTGGGGCATTTGAAAGGGTTCCAGGAGGCAGTGAGAACCAGCATTACTTTTCCCCGCTGGCACCTTTTGCTGTGGCAGCAAAAGCTGGACGTTTGTCTTTTTTGCTCCTGAGGTTTCCAAAAGCGAAAACAGGTGCTTTTGAGGATGGAGTCCGCAGGAAAGCAGAGAGGGCCAAATTGTCTGGGGCATTTGAAGAAGTTCCAGGAGGCAGTGAGAACCAGCATTACTTTTCCCCGCTGGCACCTTTGCTGTGGCAGCAAAAGCTGGACGTTTGTCTTTTTGCTCCGGAGGTTGCCGAAAGCGAAAACAGGTGCTTTTGAGGATGGAGTCCGCAGGAAAGCAGAGAGGGCCAAATTGTCTGGGGCATTTGAAAGGGTTCCAGGAGGCAGTGAGAACCAGCATTACTTTTCCCCGCTGGAACCTCTTGATGCCCAGACAATTGGCCTCTCTGCTTTCCTGCGGACTCCATCCTCAAAAGCACCTTTTTCGCTTTCAGCAACCTCCGGAGCAAAAAAGACAAACGTCCAGCTTTTGCTGCCACAGCAAGGTGCCAGCGGGGAAAGTGATGCTGGTCCTCATTGCCTCCTGAAACCTCTTAAAATGCCACAGACAATTCGGCCCTCTCTGCTTTTCCTGCGGACTCCATCCTCAAAAGCACCTGTTTTCGCTTCGGCAACCTCCGGAGCAAAAAGACAAACGTCCAGCTTTTGCTGCCACAGCAAAGGTTCCAGCGGGGAAAAGTAATGCTGGTTCTCACTGCCTCCTGGAACCCTTTCAAATGCCCCAGACAATTTGGCCCTCTCTGCTTTCCTGCGGACTCCATCCTCAAAAGCACCTGTTTTCGCTTTCGGCAACCTCCGGAGCAAAAAAGACAAACGTCCAGCTTTTGCTGCCACAGCAAAGGTGCCAGCGGGGAAAAGTAATGCTGGTTCTCACTGCCTCCTGGAACTTCTTCAAATGCCCCAGACAATTTGGCCCTCTCTGCTTTCCTGCGGACTCCATCCTCAAAAGCACCTGTTTTCGCTTTTGGAAACCTCAGGAGCAAAAAAGACAAACGTCCAGCTTTTGCTGCCACAGCAAAGGTGCCAGCGGGGAAAAGTAATGCTGGTTCTCACTGCCTCCTGGAACCCTTTCAAATGCCCCAGACAATTTGGCCCTCTCTGCTTTCCTGCGGACTCCATCCTCAAAAGCACCTGTTTTTCGCTTTCGGCAACCTCCGGAGCAAAAAAGACAAACGTCCAGCTTTTGCTGCCACAGCAAAGGTGCCAGCGGGGAAAAGTAATGCTGGTTATCACTGCCTCCTGGAACTCTTTCAAATGCCCCAGACAATTTGGCCCTCTCTGCTTTCCTGCGGACTCCATCCTCAAAAGCACCTGTTTTCGCTTTCGGCAACCTCCGGAGCAAAAAAGACACACGTCCAGCTTTTGCTGCCACAGCAAAGGTGCCAGCGGGTAAAAGTAATGCTGGTTATCACTGCCTCCTGGAACTCTTTCAAATGCCCCATACAATTTGGCCCTCTCTGCTTTCCTGCGGACTCCATCCTCAAAAGCACCTGTTTTCGCTTTCGGCAGCCTCCGGAGCAAAAAAGACAAACGTCCACGTTTTGCTGCCACAGCAAAGGTGCCAGCGGGAAAAAGTAATTCTGGTTCTCA
Organism: Vanellus vanellus; assembly: GCF_965231255.1. Lineage (NCBI taxonomy): Eukaryota > Metazoa > Chordata > Aves > Charadriiformes > Charadriidae > Vanellus > Vanellus vanellus. Next base: position 95,238 of record NW_028128029.1, read on the forward strand.
CTGCCTCCTGGAACTCTTTCAAATGCCCCAGACAATTTGGCCCTCTCTGCTTTCCTGCGGACTCCATCCTCAAAAGCACCTGTTTTCGCTTTCGGCAACCTCAGGAGCAAAAAAGACAAACGTCCAGCTTTTGCTGCCACAGCAAAGGTGCCAGCGGGGAAAAGTAATGCTGGTCCTCATTGCCTCCTGGAACTCTTTCAAATGCCCCAGACAATTTGGCCCTCTCTGCTTTCCTGCGGACTCCATCCTCAAAAGCACCTGTTTTCGCTTTCGGCAACCTCCAGAGCAAAGAAGACAAACGTCCAGCTTTTGCTGCCACAGCAAAGGTGCCAGCGGGGAAAAGTAATGCTGGTTCTTACTGCCTCCTGGAACCCTTTCAAATGCCCAAGACAATTTGGCCCTCTCTGCTTTCCTGCGGACTCCATCCTCAAAAGCACCTGTTTTCACTTTCGGCAGCCTCCGGAGCAAAAAAGACAAACGTCCAGGTTTTGCTGCCACAGCAAAGGTGCCAGCGGGGAAAAGTAATGCTGGTTCTCACTGCCTCCTGGAACTCTTCCAAATGCCACAGACAATTTGGCCCTCTCTGCTTTCCTGCGGACTCCATCCTCAAAAGCACCTGTTTTCGCTTTCGGCAGCCTCCAGAGCAAAAAAGACAAACGTCCAGGTTTTGCTGCCACAGCAAAGGTGCCAGCGGGGAAAAGTAATGCTGGTCTTCATTGCCTCCTGGAACCTCTTCAAATGCCACAGACAATTTGGCCCTCTCTGCTTTCCTGCGGACTCCATCCTCAAAAGCACCTGTTTTCGCTTTCGGCAACCTCCGGAGCAAAAAAGACAAACGTCCAGCTTTTGCTGCCACAGCAAAGGTGCCAGCGGGGAAAAGTAATGCTGGTTATCACTGCCTCCTGGAACTCTTTCAAATGCCCCAGACAATTTGGTCCTCTCTGCTTTCCTGCGGACTCCATCCTCAAAAGCACCTGTTTTCGCTTTCGGCAACCTCCGGAGCAAAAAAGACACACGTCCAGCTTTTGCTGCCACAGCAAAGGTGCCAGCGGGTAAAAGTAATGCTGGTTATCACTGCCTCCTGGAACTCTTTCAAATGCCCCATACAATTTGGCCCTCTCTGCTTTCCTGCGGACTCCATCCTCAAAAGCACCTGTTTTCGATTTCGGCAGCCTCCGGAGCAAAAAAGACAAACGTCAAGGTTTTGCAGCCACAGCAAAGGTGCCAGCGGGGAAAAGTAATGCTGGTCTTCATTGCCTCCTGGAACCTCTTCAAATGCCCCAGACAATTTGGCCCTCTCTGCTTTCCTGCGGACTCCATCCTCAAAAGCACCTTTTTTCGCTTTCGGCAACCTCCGGAGCAAAAAAGACAAACGTCCAGCTTTTGCTGCCACAGCAAAGGTGCCAGCGGGGAAAAGTAATGCTGGTTATCACTGCCTCCTGGAACTCTTTCAAATGCCCCAGACAATTTTGGCCCTCTCTGCTTTCCTGCGGACTCCATCCTCAAAAGCACCTGTTTTCGCTTTCGGCAACCTCCGGAGCAAAAAAGACACACGTCCAGCTTTTGCTGCCACAGCAAAGGGCCAGCGGGTAAAAGTAATGCTGGTTATCACTGCCTCCTGGAACTCTTTCAAATGCCACAGACAATTTGGCCCTCTCTGCTTTCCTGCGGACTCCATCCTCAAAAGCACCTGTTTTTCGCTTTCGGCAGCCTCAGGAGCAAAAAGACAAACGTCCAGGTTTTGCTGCCACAGCAAAGGTGCCAGCGGGGAAAAGTAATGCTGGTCTTCATTGCCTCCTGGAACCTCTTCAAATGCCACAGACAATTTGGCCCTCTCTGCTTTCCTGCGGACTCCATCCTCAAAAGCACCTTTTTTCGCTTTCGGCAACCTCCGGAGCGAAAAAGACAAACGTCCAGCTTCTGCTGCCACAGCAAAGGTGCCAGTGGGGAAAAGTGATGCTGGTCCTCATTGCCTCCTGGAACCTCTTCAAATGCCACAGACAATTCGGCCTTCTCTGCTTTCCTGCGGACTCCATCCTCAAAAGCACCTGTTTTCGCTTTCGGCAACCTTCGGAGCAAAAAAGACAAACGTCCAGCTTTTGCTGCCACAGCAAAGGTGCCAGCGGGGAAAAGTAATGCTGGTTCTCACTGCCTCCTGGAACTTCTTCAAATGCCACAGACAATTTGGCCCTCTCTGCTTTCCTGCGGACTCCATCCTCAAAAGCACCTGTTTTCGCTTTTGGAAACCTCAGGAGCAAAAAAGACAAACGTCCAGCTTTTGCTGCCACAGCAAAGGTGCCAGCGGGGAAAAGTAATGCTGGTTCTCACTGCCTCCTGGAACCCTTTCAAATGCCCCAGACAATTTGGCCCTCTCTGCTTTCCTGCGGACTCCATCCTCAAAAGCACCTGTTTTCGCTTTCGGCAACCTCCGGAGCAAAAAAGACAAACGTCCAGCTTTTGCTGCCACAGCAAAGGTGCCAGCGGGGAAAAGTAATGCTGGTTATCACTGCCTCCTGGAACTCTTTCAAATGCCCCAGACAATTTGGCCCTCTCTGCTTTCCTGCGGACTCCATCCTCAAAAGCACCTGTTTTCGCTTTCGGCAACCTCCGGAGCAAAAAGACAAACGTCCAGGTTTTGCTGCCACAGCAAAGGTGCCAGCGGGGAAAAGTAATGCTGGTTCTCACTGCCTCCTGGAACTCTTTCAAATGCCCCATACAATTTGGCCCTCTCTGCTTTCCTGCGGACTCCATCCTCAAAAGCACCTGTTTTCGATTTCGGCAGCCTCCGGAGCAAAAAGACAAACGTCAAGGTTTTGCAGCCACAGCAAAGGTGCCAGCGGGGAAAAGTAATGCTGGTCTTCATTGCCTCCTGGAACCTCTTCAAATGCCCCAGACAATTTGGCCCTCTCTGCTTTCCTGCGGACTCCATCCTCAAAGCACCTGTTTTTCGCTTTCGGCAGCCTCCGGAGCAAAGAAGACAAACGTCCAGCTTTTGCTGCCACAGCAAAGGTGCCAGCGGGGAAAAGTAATGCTGGTTCTCACTGCCTCCTGGAACCCTTTCAAATGCCCCAGACAATTTGGCCCTCTCTGCTTTCCTGCGGACTCCATCCTCAAAAGCACCTGTTTTTCGCTTTCGGCAGCCTCCGGAGCAAAAAGACAAACGTCCACGTTTTGCTGCCACAGCAAAGGTGCCAGAGGGGAAAAGTAATGCTGGTTCTCACTGCCTCCTGGAACCTTTCAAATGCCCCAGACAATTTTGCCCTCTCTGCTTTCCTGCGGACTCCATCCTCAAAAGCACCTTTTTTCGCTTTCGGCAACCTCCGGAGCAAAAAGACAAACGTCCAGCTTTTGCTGCCACAGCAAAGGTGCCAGCGGGGAAAAGTAATGCTGGTTCTCACTGCCTCCTGGAACTCTTTCAAATGCCCCAGACAATTTGGCCCTCTCTGCTTTCCTGCGGACTCCATCCTCAAAAGCACCTTTTTTCGATTTCGGCAGCCTGCGGAGCAAAAAAGACAAACGTCCACGTTTTGCTGCCACAGCAAAGGTGCCAGCGGGGAAAAGTAATGCTGGTCTTCATTGCCTCCTGGAACCTCTTCAAATGCCACAGACAATTTTGCCCTCTCTGCTTTCCTGCGGACTCCATCCTCAAAAGCACCTGTTTTCGCTTTCGGCAACCTCCGGAGCAAAAAGACAAACGTCCAGCTTTTGCTGCCACAGCAAAGGTGCCAGCGGGGAAAAGTAATGCTGGTTCTCACTGCCTCCTTGAACCCTTTCAAATGCCCCAGACAATTTGGCCCTCTCTGCTTTCCTGCGGACTCCATCCTCAAAAGCACCTGTTTTCGCTTTCGGCAACCTCCGAAGCAAAAAAGACAAACGTCCAGCTTTTGCTGCCACAGCAAAGGTGCCAGCGGGGAAAAGTAATGCTGGGTTCTCACTGCCTCCTGGAACCCTTTCAAATGCCCCAGACAATTTGGCCCTCTCTGCTTTCCTGCGGACTCCATCCTCAAAAGCACCTGTTTTTCGCTTTCGGCAACCTCCGGAGCAAAAAAGACAAACGTCCAGGTTTTGCTGCCACAGCAAAGGTGCCAGCGGGAAAAGTAATGCTGGTTATCACTGCCTCCTGGAACTCTTCCAAATGCCACAGAAAATTTGGCCCTCTCTGCTTTCCTGCGGACTCCATCCTCAAAAGCACCTGTTTTCGCTTTCGGCAGCCTCCGGAGCAAAAAAGACAAACGTCCAGTTTTGCTGCCACAGCAAAGGTGCCAGCGGGGAAAAGTAATGCTGGTCTTCATTGCCTCCTGGAACCTCTTCAAATGCCACAGACAATTTGGCCCTCTCTGCTTTCCTGCGGACTCCATCCTCAAAAGCACCTGTTTTTCGCTTTCGGCAACCTCTGGAGCAAAAAGACAAACGTCCAGCTTCTGCTGCCACAGCAAAGGTGCCAGCGGGGAAAAGTGATGCTGGTCCTCATTGCCTCCTGGAACCTCTTCAAATGCCACAGACAATTTGGCCCTCTCTGCTTTCCTGCGGACTCCATCCTCAAAAGCACCTGTTTTCGCTTTCGGCAAACTCCGGAGCAAAAAAGACAAACGTCCAGCTTTTGCTGCCACAGCAAAGGTGCCAGCGGGGAAAAGTGATGCTGGTCCTCATTGCCTCCTGGAACCCTTTCAAATGCCACAGACAATTTGTCCCTCCCTGCTTTCCTGCGGACTCCATCCTCAAAGCACCTGTTTCGCTTTCGGCAGCCTCAGGAGCAAAAAAGACAAACGTCCAGGTTTGCTGCCACAGCAAAGGTGCCAGAGGGGAAAAGTAATGCTGGTTCTCACTGCCTCCTGGAACCCTTTCAAATGCCCAGACAATTTGGCCCTCTCTGCTTTCCTGCGGACTCCATCCTCAAAAGCACCTGTTTTCGCTTTCGGCAGCCTCCGGAGCAAAAAAGACAAACGTCCAGCTTCTGCTGCCACAGCAAAGGTGCCAGCGGGGAAAAAGTGATGCTGGTCCTCATT
>NW_028128028.1:0-18021 GCF_965231255.1 Vanellus vanellus
CCCCCCCAACAGCCACGGGTTTCTATGGCAACAGTGGGGGCTTCCCCCCCCCCCCATAATTAAGCCCCCCCCCCCCCTCACGCCTGGGCCCCCTCCCGGCTTACAATAATTACTTTATTTTAACATCATTAATTACAGACCGTAAAATCGCCCCGGGGGGGGGAGGGAAGGGGAAGGGGCACATCCGGGGGGGGGGGGGGGGATGGGGGGGGGGGGGAGGGGGGGCAAACCCTGAGCACCCCCCCTCACCCTTCCTCCCCCCCCCCCCTCCCCCTCCATGCACCTATTGCTTGTTGGGGGAGGGGCAAACACCCCCCCACCCCCCCCCCGAGGGGGACAATACCAGCAGAGGGATACACCCCCCCCCTCCACTTGCCCCCCCCAACCCTCTTCACCCCCCCACCCCCCCAAAAGGGGTGCTGCCCCAGCTCCTGCCCCAACTGGGCAAACTGGGAAGCACTGGAAGGCATGGGGGGAGGGGGGGGGGGGGGAGGGAATAAATACAATCTTCCAATATATTAAAACACCCCCCACACACCCCCCCCCGGGATGGGGGGGGGGGGGGCACCCTTGGGGGAGGGGAGGGGGGGGGCACCCATGGTGGGGGGGGGGTTGTGTGTCACATCATGCCCAGTTGCAGTAGGGTGTTGGCGTACATCATGGGCTTGACGTTGGGGTGAGGCTGGAGGGGGGGGAGAAAGGGGAGGGGGGGGGGAGAAAGGAGGAGGGGGGTGTCAGTGGGGTGGGGGGGGGCGAGAGGGGCAAATCTGCTCCCCCCCCCCCCCCAAATAACCTCTATAACCACCCCAATAGCCCCCCCAGCAACTGAGCCCCCCCCCCCAAATAGCCCCTAACCCTCCTCCCATGGCCCCCCCCAAAATAGCCCCTATGACCCCCCCAGTAGCCCCCCCAGCCACCCAAATAGCCCCTATGACCCCCCCCAGTAGCCACTCCAAAATAGCCCCTCTGAACCCCCCAACAGCCCCCCAAAATAGCCCCTAACCCCAATAGCCCCCCAAAATAGCCCCCCCAAAATAGCCCCTAACCCCAATAGCCCCCCAAAATAGCCCCCCCAAAATAACCTGACTCCCCCAATAGCCCCCCCAAGAGCCCCCCAAATAGCCTTTGTAACCCCCCCAATAGCCCCCCCAGTCCCTGAGCCCTCCCAAATAGCCCTTGTGACCCCCAATAGCCCCCCGAAGTCCCCAAGCCCCCCCAAATAGCCCATGTGACCACCCAATAGCCCCCCCAAATAGCCTTTGTGACCCCCCAATAGCCCCCCCCGGCCCCTGAGCCCCCCCCAGATAGCCCCTATGAACCCCTCCAGCCCCCCCTCCAGCCCATCAACCCCCCCCATTAGCCCCAGAGGGCCCCCAATAGCCCCTGCGAAGCCCCCCCCCCCCTCCCTCCCCCCCCCCCCAGGCTGGGGAAGGGGTGGACCGAGGTCTTGGTGGGGCTGGGGGGGGGATCTGGGAAAGGGTTGGGGGGAAACTGGAAAGTTGGGGGGGGATTGGGAGAGTCCCATGGCGGGGGGTCCGGAGAAGGTTTTGGGGCTCCCCCAGAGAGGGTTTGAGGGGGTCCCCTGAGAGGTTCAGGGAACTCATGGAGGTTTTGGGGGGCTCCGGGGTTCCCATGATTGAGGGGGGGGGGTGTCCCCCGGGGTGGGTTTTGGAGGGTCACCAAGGAAGGTTTGGGGGGGGCACAGTGGTTTGGGGGTGTCCCTAGGGAGGATTTCAGGGGGTTATGGGGCAGTTTTCCGGGGTCAGAGGTGGGGGGATGGGGGAGGATGGTGACAGGGGTGTCCCAGACCAAACAGGTCCCCAAGGAAGGGCGGGGGGGGGGGGTGGTGGTCCCATACTCGGGGGGTGGGGGGGAAGCGGGGTGTCCCCCCCCTCCCAGACTCACCACTGCTGTGAACTGGTGGAAGTCGGGGCGCAGGTCGCTGCCTCGCAGGTGGATGTAGGAGCCCTTATTGCCCATCTGGTCGCTGGAGCGGACACACACACACACACACACCCCAACAGGGACACTTGGGGACACCAAAGTATGCCCCACCCCCCATGGTGGGGGGACACTGAGGCTTGGGGACCCCCAGGGACAGGGACGCGTGGTGACACGGAGGCACAGCTCCGTATAGGGATGGCAAAGCTCAGGGACAACCGGGAAGAGGGACACCAAGGTACAGCCCCGCCGAGGCTCGGGGGACCCTTGGGGACACCGAGGTATGGCACAGGGACGCCATGGCTTGGGGACAGCAACACCCTTCCCAGGGATGGAGAGAGATGATGCCACCCCGGGGATGGGAACAAGGGGCGCCCCGGGACATTGAGGCACAGGGGACACCCGGGACCGGGCTGACAGGACAACGCAACTCGGGACACTCGGGGACCAAAATGAGGGGACAAGGTGGCTCAGGGGACACCCGGGGACCAAGATGAGGGGACAACGCGGCTCAGGACACCCGGGGACCAAGATGAGGGGACAACGTGGCTCAGGGGACACTCGGGGACCAAGATGAGGGGACAACGTGGCTCAGGGGACACTCGGGGACCAAGATGAGGGGACAACGCAGCTCAGGGGACACTCGGGGACCAAGATGAGGGGACAACGCAGCTCAGGGGACACCCGGGGACCTGGCTGAGGGGACAACGTGGCTCAGGGGACAGCCGGGACCGGGCTGTGGGGACAACGTCACTCAGGGGACACTCGGGGACCAAGATGAGGGGACAACGCAGGTCAGGGGACACCCGGGGACCAAGATGAGGGGACAACGCGGCTCAGGGGACACCCGGGGACCAAGATGAGGGGACAACGCGGCTCAGGGGACACTCGGGGACCTGGCTGAGGGGACAACGCGGCTCAGGGGACACCCAGGGACCTGGCTGAGGGGACAACGCGGCTCAGGGGACACCCAGGGACCTGGCTGAGGGGACAACGCGGCTCAGGGGACACCCAGGGACCTGGCTGAGGGGACAACGCGGCTCAGGGGACACCCGGGGACCTGGCTGAGGGGACAACGCGGCTCAGGGGACACCCGGGGACCAAGATGAGGGGACAACGCGGCACAGGGGACACCCGGGGACCAAGATGAGGGGACAACGCGGCTCAGGGGACACCCGGGGACCAAGATGAGGGGACAACGCGGCTCAGGGGACACCCGGGGACCAAGATGAGGGGACAACGCGGCTCAGGGGACACCCAGGGACCAAGATGAGGGGACAACGCGGCTCAGGGGACACCCGGGGACCAAGATGAGGGGACAACGCGGCTCGGGACACCCGGGGACCAAGATGAGGGGACAACGCGGCTCGGGACACCCGGGGACCAAGATGAGGGGACAACGCGGCTCAGGGGACACCCGGGGACCTGGCTGAGGGGACAACGCGGCTCAGGGGACACTCGGGGACCAAGATGAGGGGACAACGCGGCTCAGGGGACACCCGGGGACCAAGATGAGGGGACAAAGCGGCTCAGGGGACACCCATGACCGGGCTGAGGAGACAATGCTGCTCAAGAGACACCCGGGGACCAAGATGAGGGGACAACGCGGCTCAGGGGACACCCGGGGACCAAGATGAGGGGACAACACGGCTCAGGGGACACCCGGGGACCAAGATGAGGGGACAAAGCGGCTCAGGGGACACCCATGACCGGGCTGAGGAGACAATGCTGCTCAAGAGACATGCAGGGACCAAGATGAGGGGACAACGTGGCTCAGGGGACACCCGCGGACCAAGATGAGGGGACAACGTGGCTCAGGGGACACCCGGGACCGGGCTGTGGGGACAACGTCACTCAGGGGACACCCAGGGCCCAAGATGAGGGGACACCGAGGGTGCATATAAGCCAGGGAGTAGGCACGAGGGGACCCTCCTCCCTGGTGGCGGTGGCATCCCCTTGTCCCCAGGCGCCAGCGGCACTCACCAGTAGTTGGGGGCAGAGAAGACGGTGACACATTTGCCATCGTGGGCCACCTCGTAGCCCTCGGGCTTCACCTCGTGGCTGCGGATGATGTAGTCGAGGCGGTTGCGTTCCAAGAAGCTCTTGGTGACATCGGGTCCGAACTGGCAGCTGACTCCGCGCTTGCTGACGGAGCGGCCGTTCTGCGGGAAAGCCACCGTCACCGGTATCCCGGAGGACACGGCGGTGGCCGTCCCCAAGGCGGGGAGACGCATTCGGGGACCCACCACCGGGGGTTCAAACTCACCTGGGGCTGCGGGTCGGACCAGAGCAGGTCACACATGGGACCTGTGGGGGAAGCAGAAGGGGGGGGGGGGGGGGGGATGTCAGGGTCCCCCATCCACCCCTGAGGGGACATCTTGGTCCCTCGGAGATGGCAGGGGGGACACGGGGGGGGACACGAGGTCCATCCACCACCTGAGTCCGGGGGCTGCCGGTTCCTCTCGATCTTCCGGATGTCATCGAGGGTGACTCCGTCCTCGCTGAAGAGACCCCCGTGCATGATCTGGACCGGAAGGCACAACGGTAGGGGGACAACGGGGGAGGGAAGGGACAGTCCCCCGTCCCCCGTCCCCCCCCCCGGGGCTGGGGACAGTGCAGGGGGGTGGACGCGGTGTCCCCTCACCAGCACTTTGCCGTTGATGCACTGGGCCAGCGGCAGCCACTCGAAGACCTCGCTGAAGAGGGCGAACATCTGCGCCGTGTACTTGGCCTTCACCTCCCCCTCGAAACCGTAAATCTGGTTCATGTTGTCCGTCTCGTGGTTCCCTGCGGGGACACGGTGGCATTGCCAAGGCCCAGCGACACCGGGCAGGGGACAAAGCCCCACGGCGTGGCGCCGGAGACGGGCAGGGAACGAGGTGGTACGACCCAGGAGATGGGACAAGGCACGAGGTGCCAAGGACACGGCCCCACGGTTCAACCCCAGGACTAGAGGTAGGGGACACGACCCCACAACTGGGGACACGGCGCCACGACCCAGGAGAGGGGACATAGGACGTGTCCCCCCAACTAGGGAGAGGGGACCCAACCCCACGAGCCGGGACAGACGATGTGGCCCCGTGAGCTGGTCCTATGGGTGGGGACACGGGACAGGGGCATGGGATGAGGCCCCACAACTGAGGACACGGCCTCACAACCCAGGACGAGGGGACGAGGACACGTCAACCTGCGGTGACCGCGTTACCTCGGAGAAGGTGGAAGTGATCCGGGTAGAGGAGTTTGAAACCGAAGAGCGTGAGGATGACCTCGACTGAGAAGGATCCGCGGTCCACGAAGTCCCCGTTGAATATCTGCAACCGGTTGAGGAAAACAGGTCCCCGGGTTCCCGTCCCCTCGCGCCACCCGTCCCCGCGCCTGTCCCCACCACGGCGGGGGTGGGATTGATCCCGGTGACACCCCGGAGCGGGGTGGGGTTCCCTCTTGGGGGATACGTAAGGGTTCGACTCGGAGGGCAGCCCGTTGAGCTCGAAGATGTTCAGCAGGTCGTAGTACTGCCCGTGGGTGTCCCCGCACACCGTCACCTTCTCCGTCTGCGGTTGGGATGAACCAGGGTGGAACGTCACCGCTTGGGGACGTTGCCACACGCACACACGCGCACACACAGAGCGGCACTGGCACCCACCTCCTTCAACGTCGTTTCTACTAACGTGGGGAGCTTGGCCAGCACCTCCTTCACCTGCACCAGGATCTGCAGGGACAAAGGGTCAGCAGAGGGGAAGAGGAGGGGGACGTGTGGCACTTGAGGACAGGGCAGAGCCCGGCGGGGGATACTGGGAGGAGTTTGGGGGAACTGGAGTACCTGGTAGGCACATTTTCTGTGGAGTTTCTTCTGCTCCTTGTACCACTGCATCAGCTCCTTCATGAAAGCCAACGTCACCTTGCCACCATCCAGTTTGGGGCCACTGTACTCGTCCTCGATGGCTGTAAAACAAACACACACACACACACCGGTGTCCGATGACACAAAGGGACAGTGGGAACAAGTCCCCAAAATGCCATCGTGCCTCTGCCATCCTTCCCTGAAGAACCCCGGTAGCCTTCCGGGAACGCTGAGCCTTGGTTGGGGACCCCCATGGGGACACCAAAGCTCTGCTGGGTACCCTCCTGGTGACTTCTGAGACCCTCGCGGGGTCCCCGAAGACCCTCATGGGGACCCTGAGATGCTCACGGGGTCCCAAACACCCTCATGGGGAATCCCAAAACCCTCACGGGGACCCTAAAACATTTGCGGGGACCCTGAGACACTCGTGGGGTCCCTGAGACCTTCATGCGGACGCTGAGATGCTCACAGGGTCCCAAACACCCTCATGGGGACCCAAAGACCCTCGCAGGGTCCCCAAGAATCTCATGCGGACTACTGAGACCCTCATGGGGTCCCCAAGACCCTCATGGGGACCCTGAGACCCTCATGGGGACCCTGAGACACTTGCGAGGTCACCAAGACCCTCATGGGGACCTTGAGACCCTCATGGGAATGCCACGACCCTCATGGGGACCCCAAGACCCTCACAGGGTCCCCAAGAACCTCATGAGGACTTTTGAGACCCTTGTGGGGTCCCCAAGTCCCTCATCAGGACCCTGAGACCCTCACAGGGATGCCACAAGCATCATGGGGACCCCAAGACCTTCAACGGGGACTTCTGAGACCCTCATGGGAACGCTATGACCCTCACGGGGACCCCAAGACCCTCATGGCAATCCTGAGACACTTACGAGGTCACCAAGACCCTCATGGGGACCTTGAGACCCTCATGGGGATGCCACAAATCTCATGGGGACCCCAAGACCCTTGCAGGGTCCTCAAGAACCTCATGGGGATGCCACAACTCTCATGGGGACCCCAAGACCCTTGCAGGGTCCTCAAGAACCTCATGGGGACTTCTGAGACCCTTGTGGGGTCCCCAAGTCCCTCATCAGGACCCTGAGATCCTCGCGGGGATGCCACAGCCCTCATGGGGACCCTGTGACCCTCGTGGGCACCCTGAGACCCTCGTGGGGATGCCACCACCCTCGTGGGGATCCTGAGACCCTTGCGGGGTCCCCTGAGACCCTCATGGGGACCCCGAGAGACTCGCGGGGATGTCACAACCCTCATGGGGACCCCGAGACCCTCACATGGATGACACAACCCTCATGGGTACCCTGAGACCCTCACATGGATGACACAACCCTCATGGGTACCCTGAGACCCTCATGGGGTCCCCAAGACCATCACCTGGATGCCAAGACCCTCACGGAGACCCTCATGGTGATCCCAAGTCTCTGCTGGGGATCCTCATGGGTGCCCCGAGACCCCCATGGGGATACCGAGACCCCCCCCCAGGGACCCTCCTGGGTAATTTAAGTCTCTGCTTTGGACTCTCTTGGAGACCCCCCCACAATCCCCTAAGACCCTCCTGGAGCCCCCAACAGCTCCTCAAGGCTGTCGTTGGGATCCAGAGCCTCCGCTGGACCCCCAGGGTGCCCGAGACCCTCCCAGGTGACCCCGAGTTGTCATCGGGGATCCTCACAGGGACCCCCCACGGACCCCCACCCCCCCACTGGGGGGTTATAAAGGGTCCCCAAGACCCTCCCGGGGACCCCAAGCTGCTGCTAAGAACCCTCACAGACCCCCACGGGGACCCTCAGCCTTTGCTGGGAACACTCCCAGTTCCCCTAAGGCTCTCACAGCCCTCACCCCCACCCCAAAAACCTTTACGGAGACCTCCAAGACTCTGCGGTGACCCCCTCCCCACCCCCCCGAACCCTCCCAAGGGACACTGAGCCTTTAAGGAAGACCCTCAAAGCCTCCCCGAGCCCCCCCCAGGGCACCTCGGAGGGGACGTTGAACCTTTATTGGGGACCCTGACGGCCACCCCCATCCTCCCACGTGCTGCCTGTGGAAAAAGGGGTGCCCCGATTTTTTTTTTTTTTGGGGGGGGCGGGGGAGGAGGCAAGGGGGTGTCCTCACTCATGCTCTCGATGTCGAGGGAGTCGACGACGGAGCGCTTGTGCTCGTCGCTGGCGATGGCGCGCTCGAAGGCCTTCTGCTTGACGATCTTGTGACATTCCTGGTACTTCAGCTTGGCGTCCTTGTCATTGGGGCGCACCTTCACCACCTGGGGGGGGGGGACACACGGACACACACACGTCAGGGGATGGGGACAGTCCCTCCCTGAGCCCCTCGAGGCCACGCAGACGCCCTGCCCCCCCCCCCCCCCCAGAAGGGGACAGGGACAGAGAGACCCCTGGATGTGAGGACTGGGCTGATGCTGGGAAGAACAAAAGGGGTCCCCAAGTGTCCCCTCGGCTTTGGGACACGTGTAACAGAGGGTGGAAAGGGGGACAAGGGGGACCCCAAATGTCCCCAGAGCTCTGGGACACATGTAACATGGGGGAAAGGGGGACCCCAAGTGTCACCACAGCTCTGGGACACGTGTAACAGAGGGGGGAAAGGGGGACAAGGGGGACCCCAAGTGTCCCCTCAGCTTTGAGACATGTGGAACATGGGGGAAAGGGGGAAAGGGGGACAAGGGGGACCCCAAGTGTCACCACAGCTCTGGGACACGTGTAACATGGGGGAAAGGGGGACAAGGGGGACCCCAAGTGTCCCCTCAGCTTTGAGACATGTGGAACATGGGGGAAAGGGGGAAAGGGGGACAAGGGGGACCCCAAGTGTCACCACAGCTCTGGGACACGTGTAACATGGGGGAAAGGGGGACAAGGGGGACCCCAAGTGTCCCCTCAGCTTTGAGACATGTGGAACATGGGGGAAAGGGGGACAAGGGGGACCCCAAATGTCCCCACTGCTCTGGGACATGTGGAACATGGGGGAAAGGGGGACAAGGGGGACCCCAAATGTCCTCAGAGTTCTGGGGCACGTGTAACATGGGGGAAAGGGGGACAAGGGGGACCCCGAGTGTCCCCACACATCTGGGACACGTGTAACATGGGGGAAAGGGGGACGAGGAGGTCCCCGAGTGTCCCCAGAGCACGAGGGGACACACTGACCCTTAGGGTGGGGACCAAGGGGGTCCCCAAGGGCCCCCACAGCTCTGGGAGACATCCTGACACTAGTCAGGGGAACATCAGGGTGTCCCCAAGTGTCCCCACAGCTCGAGGGCATGTGATGACACTGGGGAATGACAAGGGGGTCCCCAAGGGTCCTCCCCCAGCTCTAAGGGACATGCTGACACTGGGGAGGGGACAAAGGCGTCCCCAAGCCTCGCTCAAGCTCCAGGGGGACACGCTGACACCAGGGAGGTGATGAGGGAGTCCCCAAGGCAACCCCGATCTTTTGGGGGGGGACACGCTGACACCAAGGGGGTCGCCAAGCTGGCCTCGATCTTTTGGGGGGGACACGCTGACACCAAGGGGGTCCCCAAGCCGGCTCTGATCTCCTGGGGGGTACACAATGACACCAAGGGAGACCCCAAGCCAGCTCCAATCCCATGGGGGGACACCACTGACACCAAGGGGGTCCCCAAGCCGGACCTGATATCGTGGGGGGACACGCTGACACCAAGGGGGTCCCCAAGCCGGCTCTGATCTCCTGGGGGGGACACACTGACACCAAGGGGGTCCCCAAGCCTGTCCCAGTCTCTTTGGGGGGACACGCTGACACCAAGGGGGTCCCCAAGCTGGCCTCGATCTCCTGGGGGGGGACATGCTGACACCAAGGGGGTCCCCAAGCCGGACCTGATATCTTGGGGGGGACACGCTGACACCAAGGGGGACCCCAAGCCAGCTCCAATCCCATGGGGGGACACCACTGACACCAAGGGGGTCCCCAAGCCGGACCTGATATCGTGGGGGGGACATGCTGACACCAAGGGGGTCCCCAAGCCGGCTCTGATCTCCTGGGGGGGACACACTGACACCAAGGGGGTCCCCAAGCCTGTCCCAGTCTCTTTGGGGGGACACGCTGACACCAAGGGGGTCCCCAAGCCGGCTCTGATCTCCTGGGGGGTACACAATGACACCAAGGGGGACCCCAAGCCAGCTCTGATCCCGTGGGGGGACACCACTGACACCAAGGGGGTCCCCAAGCCGGACCTGATATCTTGGGGGGGACATGCTGACACCAAGGGGGTCCCCAAGCTGGCCTCGATCTCTTGGGGGAGACATACTGACACCAAGGGGGTCCCCAAGCCTCCCCCAATCTTTTGGGGGGGACACGCTGACACCAAGGGGGTCCCCAAGCCGGCTCTGATCTCCTGGGGGGGACACAATGACACCAAGGGGACCCCAAGCCAGCTCCGATCCCGTGGGGGGACACCACTGACACCAAGGGGGTCCCCAAGCCGGACCTGATATCTTGGGGGGGACATGCTGACACCAAGGGGGTCCCCAAGCCTGTCCCAGTCTCTTTGGGGGGACACGCTGACACCAAGGGGGTCCCCAAGCCTCCCCCAATCTTTTGGGGGGGACACGCTGACACCAAGGGAGTCCCCAAGCCGGCTCTGATCTCCTGGGGGGGGACACAATGAGACCAAGGGGGACCCCAAGCCAGCTCCGATCCCATGGGGGGACACCACTGACACCAAGGGGGTCCCCAAGCCAGACCTGATATCTTGGGGGGGACACACTGACACCAAGGGGGTCCCCAAGCCTGTCCCAGTCTCTTTGGGGGGACACGCTGACACCAAGGGGGTCCCCAAGCCTCCCCCAATCTTTTGGGGGAGACACGCTGACACCAAGGGGGTCCCCAAGCTTGTCCCTATCTCCTGGGGGTGACACACTGACACCAGGGAGCTGGCGAGGGGGTCCCCAAGCCTCCCGCAAGCTCCAGAGGGACACAGTACCACCAGAGGGGCGCCGAGGAGCACCCCCGAGGTGCCCGGCCTCACCGTCTCGTAGTCCCGCAGAGCGGCCTTGAACTTGCCCAGGGCCATGTTGCTGGCGGCACGGCGGTAGTAGCCCTTGACGTACTTCTTGTCGAGCTCGACGGCGCGCGTGGCGTCGGCCAGGGCGTAACCGTAGCACTCGGTGCGCAGGTAGGCCAAGCTCCGGTTCCCATAGTAGATGGCGTTGGTGGGGTTCAGCTCGATGGCGCTGCTGTAGTACTTCACCGCGTTCTCGTAGTCCTTCCCTGGGCCGCCGGCGGGAGTCAGCGGAACCCCCAAACCCCGTGGGGGTAACCTCCCCCCCCACCCACCCACCTCCAGCCCCACGGGAAAGGCTTGACCTCCCCCCGGGGGCCCACGCTCGCTGCCTGATCTGGCAGCGGGGGCTTTTTGCTAATTGCCCCCCAATGGCTCACTATTTGGCAGCCTGCTCCTCTAACTGCCCCTGATGAGGCAGCCGGTCTAGAAGCCACCCATAGCTCACTATCCAGCAGCTCCTCATTGCCCACCACACCTCCCTATCCGGCAGCCCCCCATGGACCCACACACCTCCCTATCCGGCAGCCCCCCATTGCCCCACACACCTCCCTATCCGGCAGCCCCCCATTGCCCCCTGTGGCTCCCTATCGGGCAGCTCCCGATTGCCCCCTGTGGCTCCCTATCGGGCAGCCCCCCATTGACCCCCACACCTCCCTATGCAGCAGCCCCTTGTGGCTCCCTATCCGTCAGCCCCCCATGGACCCACACACCTCCCTAACTGGAAGCCTCCCATTGCCCCTTATGGCTCCCTATCCGGCAGCCCCCCATTGACCCCCACTTGCCTATCCGGCAGCCCCCCATTGACCCCAACAGCTCCGTATCTGGCAGCCCCCCATTGACCCCCACACCTCCCTATCGGGCAGTCCCCCATGAACCCCAACAGCTCCCTAACTGGAAGCCTCCCATTGCCCCTTATGGCTCCCTATCCGGCAGCCCCCCATTGACCCCCACACCTCCCTATCCGGCAGCCCCCCATTGACCCCCACACCTCCCTATCCGGCAGCCCCCCGTTGCCCCCTGTGGCTCCCTATCCGGCAGCCCCCCATGGACCCCCACACTTGCCTATCCGGCAGCCCCCCATTGACCCCCACACCTCCCTATCCGGCAGCCCCCCATTGACCCCCACACCTCCCTATCTGGCAGCCCCCCATTGACCCCCACACCTCCCTATCCGGCAGCCCCCTGTGGCTCCCTATCGGGCAGCCCCCCATGGACCCACACACCTCCCTATCTGGCAGCCCCCATTGACCCCTGTGGCTCCCTATCGGGCAGCCCCCCATTGACCCCTGTGGCTCCCTCTCTGGCAGTCCCCCATGGACCCCCACACCTCCCTATCCGGCAGCCCCCCATGAACCCCAACAGCTCCCTAACTGGAAGCCTCCCATTGCCCCTTATGGCTCCCTATCCGGCAGCCCCTCATTGACCCCCACTTGCCTATCCGGCAGCCCCCCATTGACCCCCACACCTCCCTATCCGGCAGCCCCCCGTTGCCCCCTGTGGCTCCCTATCCGGCAGCCCCCCATGGACCCCCACACTTGCCTATCCGGCAGCCCCCCATTGACCCCCACACCTCCCTATCTGGCAGCCCCCTGTTGCCCCCTGTGGCTCCCTATCCGGCAGCTCCCGATTGCCCCTTATGGCTCCCTATCTGGCAGCCCCCCATTGCCCCCTATAGCTCCCTATCTGGCAGCCCCCCATTGCCCCCTATAGCTCCCCATCTGGCAGCCCCCCATTGCCCGCCATGGCTCCCTATCTGGCAGTCCCTCATGGCTCCCTATCTGGCAGTCCCTCATGGCTCCCTATCTGGCAGCCCCCCATTGACCCCTGTGGCTCCCCATCCGGCAGCCCCTCATTGCCCCCCACGGCTCCCCATCTGCTCCCCCCCTCCCCCGCCGGTACCTTTGAAGAACTCGTTCGCGCGGGTCTTGAGAGCCTCGGCCCGCTCCAGCTCGGCCGGGCTCGGGGGCCGACCGGGCCCGGGGCCGCCGCCGCTCTCCGCCCGCTCTCCCTCCGCCATCGCCGGGCCGTAAAGCGCCCTGGCAACCACTGGGAGCGCGGCCCGCCGCGCCGCTAAGCGCCGCCGCTGCTGTCGCAAAGGCGGCGGGACAGGAGGGGGCAGTGTCGTAAACGGGCGCGCACCGCGCGGAGAGGAGGGGGGAGGGCGGAGCCGGGCGGGACCATAGAGAGGGGCGGGAGGACCGGAGGGACCATAGAGAGCGGCGGGAGGACCAGAGGGACCATAGAGAGGGGCGAAGGGGTACCAGAGCGGCCCGCCGCCTCCCTGACACCCCCAAGGCCTCCCCGTGTCCCTCCCGTGTCCCCGTCACCCTGACACGTCCCTCCGATGTCCCCATCACCCCCCGTGTCCCCATAACCCCCCATGTCCCCATCACCCCCCGTGTCCCCCCTATCCCCCCTCATCCACATTGCCCCCGCGTTCCCCCATGTCCCCATCATCCCCTGTGTCCCCTCATGTCCCCATAACCCCCCCATGGCCCCATCACTGCCCATGTCTCCCTCGTGTCCCCATGTCCCCCCACATCCCCATCACCCCCCCGTGTCCCCCCGTGTCCCCTCGTGTCCCCATGTCCCCCCACGTCCCCATCACCCCCCCCGTGTCCCCATGTCCCCCCACCCCCCTGTGTCCCCCCATGTCCCCCCACGTCCCCATCACCCCCCCGTGTCCCCATGTCCCCCCACCCCCCGTGTCCCCTCGTGTCCCCGTGTCCCCCGTCCCCATCACCCCCCCTGTGTCGCCCCGTGTCCCCTCGTGTCCCCATGTCCCCCCATGTCCCCCCACCCCCCCGTGTCCCCATGTCCCCCCACATCCCCATCACCCCCCGTGTCCCCCGTGTCCCCTCGTGTCCCCATGTCCCCCCACGTCCCCATCACGCCCCCCGTGTCCCCCCTGTGTCCCCTCGTGTCCCCATGTCCCCCCACGTCCCCATCACCCCCCCTGTGTCCCCCCATGTCCCCTCGTGTCCCCATGTCCCCCCACGTCCCCATCACCCCCCTGTGTCCCCATGTCCCCCCACCCCCCTGTGTCCCCTCGTGTCCCCATGTCCCCCTACGTCCCCATCACCCCCCCTGTGTCCCCCCATGTCCCCCCACGTCCCCATCACCCCCCCATGTCCTCATGTCCCCCCACGTCCCCATCACCCCCCCGCGTCCCCCCATGTCCCCTCGTGTCCCCATGTCCCCCCACATCCCCATCAACCCCCCTGTGTCCCCCCATGTCCCCCCACGTCCCCATCACCCCCCCGTGTCCCCATGTCCCCCCACGTCCCCATCACCCCCCCGCGTCCCCCCATGTCCCGTCACCCCCCCGTGTCCCCCCGTGTCCCCCCCCAGGCACAGGCGGAGCCCTCAGTGGGTTCAGAGCAGGTTTATGGGGGGAGGAGAAAGCGGCGGGGGGCGAGGGGGGGGGGGGGGGGGGTGACACCAAGTGTGTCCCCATGTGACACCCCCGTGGGGGCGCGTGTGCGTGTGTCTGTGCGGGAAACCCGTGTTGCCCCCCCCCCCCTTGCACGTGGCCTGTGCACAAGCATGTGCGAGCACACACACACGGGGGGGTGGGGGGCTGCGGGGAGGGGCGCGCGCGGTCTCGCCCCGGGGGGGGGGGGGGGTGGCGGGTGTGTGCGTGTGGGTCCCAGCGGCTCTGGGCAGCGGTGTTCGCCCCCCCCCCTCCTCGTGCAAGAGCCGTCGTGCAAGGGATGGGCCCCTCGTGCAAGCTCTGCCCCCCCCCCCCCAGCTCAGGCACAAGAGTGGGGGGGTTGGGGGGAGGCACACACGGAGGAGGCGGTTCATGCGCGAGGGCGGCTCTCGCACGAGGGCGGCTCACCCCAAAGGCTTTTGCACAAGGCCCTCGCACGAGGGCGGCTCTTGCACAAGGCTCTCGCACAGTGCTCTTACACGAGGATGTCTCTCGCAGGAGGCTGGCTCTCGCACGAGGATGTCTCTCGCACGAGGCTCTTGCACAAAGGCAGCTCTCACCCGAGGCTCTCGCACAAGATTTGCGTGAGGATGGCTCTCGCACGAGGCTCTCGCACGAGGATGGCTCTCACGCGAGATTCTCGCGCGAGGTCCTTGCACAAGGGCGGCTCTCGCACGAGGATGGCTCTCGCACGAGGTCCTTGCGCAAGGACAGCTCTTGCACGAGGCTCTTGCACACTGCTTTTACACGAGGCCGGCTCTCGCACAAGGCCGTTGCACACTGCTTTTACACGAGGCCGGATCTCGCACGAGGCCTTTGCACAAAGGCAGCTCTCACATGAGGCTCTCGCACCAGGATGGCTCTCGCACGAGGCTCTTGCACGAGGAGGTCTGTCGCACGAGGCCCTCGCACGAGAGCGTCTCTCTCTGGGAGCTGGCGGGGGGGGGGGGGGGCTACGCAGGACGGAGCAGTATAAAAGGGGGTCCCCGGGGGTGGGGGCGCTGCCCCGGTGGTCCCAGATTTGGGGGGGGCAGAGGGGGGGGATGGCCCCCACCCCCCCCCAAAAGGGGCATTTTCAGCCCAGCACCGAGTGGGGGGATGGGCCCCCCCCGAGCCCCCCCCGGGGGTGGGGGGGGGGGCAAGCCGAGGTAGGAGGGGGGACCCCATGGGAGAATTGGGGGGTGGCCCCGTGGTTGGGGGGGGGGGGCGGGGGCATAAGGACCCCCAAAAGTGGGGGCTCAGTGGGTTTCCTATGGGGGAGGATTTGGGGGGGGGGGTCCCCAAGGGGCATACCATGAGGGGGGGGCCGGGGGGGGGGGGGCTCCCATGGGGTGGGGGAGCAGATTGGGGGGGGGGAGGGGGAGCCCCCCCCCCCCAAGTGGGTTAAAGCCCTCAAGGATGGGGGGGGGGGGGGCATCAAGGGGTGGGGATTAATGGGGGGAGTTGGAAGGACTGGGGGGCACTGGGGGCACCCCAGGGGTTGTGGGAAAGGTCATGGCTTTTGGGGGGGGGGGTCCCCCACCCAACGGGGGACGTGGGTTTGGGGGGGGGGGGCCTACTGCATTCCAGATTGGGGCCCCCCCACTTGGGGGGTGGGTTTAGGGGGGGGCGTATTTTTTGGGGGTTCCCCCTATTGGCTATCAGGGGGGTGTTTTGCCCCCCCCTTGCATTTTTTTGGGGGGGAGGCGGTGTTTTGGGGTCCCCATCAAGGTGTGTGGGGGGTCTGTGGGTTTTTTTTGGGGGGGGGGGGGCCTTCCACATGCAGCCCCCCCCCTCAGTTGCTCTCCAGACGTGTGGCCTTGGGGGGGCCCCCCGGGCGCCCCTCCATCTTCTCCTGGGGGGGGGGCGGGGGACCCCCCAGAAGGCTCAGCCCATCAGCCAGCAGCGCTGGGGGGGGAGGGGGGGACACGACACATTATTGGGGCGTCCCCCCCCTTAGACCCACCCCCAAACACTCTTGGTTGTGCCCCCCCCCCCCCCCCCAAATTTTGGGGACCCTCCCGGTTCTTCTCCCCTCAAATTTGGGCTCCCCCCCCCCCCCCAATTCACCCTTCTTATCTGGGTCCTCCTATTTTTGCCCCCCCCCCCAAATTTGGGAGTCTCCGCAGGTTCCCCCCCCCCCAGTTGGGGGACACCCCCTCCCTAAGGTATTGGGTCCCCCATTCTTAGATTATACCTCCCTTATCGCCCCCCCCCCCAGGTTTTGAGACCACCCCAATTACCCCCCCCTCATTCTGGGGGTCCCCCCCTCGTTATGCCCCCCCCCCCCCTCACCGAGGGGCTGCTCCTGCCCCAGGGGGGGGCTCAGTCCTGGGGGGTCCTCCCCACTCAGCAGCAGCCCCTGCGGGGGAGGGGGGGGACAGACACACAGACACGTGGGGGACACCACATGGCACCCTGCCCCCCCCCCCCAACTGCCCCCTCCCCCCAGATCTGTTCCCTCCCCCCAACCCATGTGTGTCCCCCCCAGTGTGTCCCCCCAAGTGTGTCCCCACAATGCCCCCCACCCCCCCAGTCCCGAATGTGCCCCCCCCCCCCGTGTCCCTGTGCCCCCCCCTCCTCCCACGCCCGTGGCCCCTCCCACCCCCATCTCCATACCCCCCCCAAGTGACCCCACGTACTGTCCCCCATATATGTGCCACCCCCCCCCCGTGTCACACCCCCCCCCCCCTCCACGTCACCACCCCACACCCCCCCCCCCCCCGGTGTGTGCCCCCCCCCCACCCCTCCCCGTGTCCCCCCGTACCAGGCCGAGGGGGGGCAGCAGGTGGGGGTCGAGCTCGGGGCGCTTCAGTGGGGCCCCCACGTCCTCCCCGCTCGGTTCCCGCGCCCTGCGCGGCACCGTCACACCACGCCCACGGCCACGCCCCCCACCCCCACGGCCACGCCCCCCTCCCGCCCCCCAAGCGCCTCTCCATCAGCCCTACCCAGCCGCAAGTCACGCCCCCTCCCGCGTAGCCCCGCCCCTAACGCACATCCCCAGCAAAGCCCCGCCCCTCCCCGAGCGAAGCCCCTCCCCTAAGCGCCGCAAAGCCCCTCCCCGCTCCACTCTCAGCCCCGCCCCTCGCCCTCCCCGCGCGCGGAGGCCCCCGCCCACCTTTTCCTGGCAGGGCGGGGCGCCGGGGCTGGGCCGAGGGCGGGGTCGCTGCCCCAGCGCGGCAGGGCGGGGCCGGGGCGGGAGGGGGCGGAGCTTCGCCCGGGGAAGCTGCGGGCACGCGGGCGCGGGGGCGGGGCCGCGGCCGAGGAGGCGGGGCCGGGTGGGCGCGGGCCACGCCCCCGAGGAGCCTCGGCCCCGCCCAGCTGGAAGTCGCCGTCCATGGGGATGTAGGGGGCGAGCATGGCCAGGTCCAGGGGGGACGCCTGGGGGGACACGGGGGGGGGGGACAGGGTCATATCCCCCCCCCCAGCATGGCCAGGGCTGGGGGGGACAGAGGGGACACGGTGGGGACAGGGTGACACACCCCCTGGCTTGGCTATATCTAGGGGGGCGACATGGGGGGGGGGGACAGGGTCTCCCCCCCCCCAGCATGACCAGGGCTGGGGGGGACAGAGGGGACACGGGGGGGGGGGACAGGGTCACACACCCCCCAGCATGACCAGGGCTGGGGGGGACAGAGGGGACACGGGGGGGGGGGGACAGGGTCACACACCCCCCAGCATGGCCAGGGCTGGGGGGGACATGGGGGGGGGACAGGGTGACACCCCCCCCCCACCCCCCCATGGCCAGGACCAGTGGGGAGAGACAGAGGGGACAGGGTCACC